>NC_056735.1:950530553-950543053 GCF_019279795.1 Protopterus annectens
CCTCCCACTTTAATTCTTACCTCCGATCCTTCATATATCCGCCTAATTAACCTTATTATTGTACTGGGGAATGTAAATGCTTCTATTGCCCTTCTCTTAAAATCCCAGCTTACTCTATTGAATGCTTTCTCTGCATCAAGACCCAACAACATTTTCATTCATTCCTCAACTAATGGGATTGGATCCGGTCTTCACATCCGACTCGGACGTTTTTCTAGCTTGTGGCCACCAACAAACTCTTGAGCTCCTTTCCTACCCATAATGCACCACCTCTAACATCCCTCATATCTCATTCGCCGCTTTAGGGTTTAGACATGGTTGCCTTCAGCTATTGAGCTTTCAATGAAAGATAAGTTAATTGTTCATACTTTCTTTCTAAAAACTCCCACAAACAACTGTTTATTTAATATTTTATCTTTGTTTTTCATCTTTAAGTCATTTCTTCTGTTCTCTCTCTTACACTTTCAGTGTAAAACCTTTCTACCATCGTTGGTAGACCTAACTCCTTTCCTTTACCCTTTTTGCATGTAGTGTACTCTCGATAATGACCACTGTTAGTATTTTCACTTTATCTACAAGTTTTTTTCTTGTAGTTCTTGAATAACATTGCTGGTATTTTTCTCTTTTCCTTTCTACCCATTAAAAAAAAAAGGTTTACCTCAACTCTTTTCTCTTAACTACAAAAATGTCTGAGAAAGATCCATCAGGTTTTAAAAAATGTGAAAAGTGTGGGCAGAAGTTGCTTTTGTCTGATGCCCATATCCTTTGTGTATATTGTTTTGGACCATTACACTTAAAACAAGACTGCAGTATTTGCCGTGGGTTCAATCCCCAAGCTTTAGCAGACAGGAAAAATAAGGATTGCCACCATATTCTTTTTCTGAAGCCATTGCTGGGGTTCAGTCCCCCAAACATAGATCTAAAGACCCATCAAAAAGGTTTAGACTCCCAGATTCTTCAGCTTCTACCTCTTCTGAACCAAGAAGAAAGAAAAACTGGATTCAAAGCTACATCTGATCTGACCATCATCACATCTGACCACACGTACTTCAGAGCCTACATACTTGGATCCAGCCAAACATATTTAGGATCTTACATCATCAAATCTGAAGCCTTTACCAAGGACTACCTGTTCACCAAGCCTGGATCTGGTTCCTTCCAGGGTACCGGCTCCCTTTTGTACAGAGGTACTCAGAATTCTCTCATTTCTCCAGGAGTATCACAGAAGCAGATATGGAGAGGATGTTTTGAACATTTTTCACGGAGCAAATTCAGAAGAGTGTTCCCATGGATCCTACCCCTTTGGGTCAGGAAATCCGTCCAGCTACCACTCCACTAATTATTGCTCCTTCTCTAATTCAACCTGTGGTTTTAAAGCCTTTGGATCTGAGCTTTCTGGGTCCATCTGGTTCGGATCCAAAGAGAATATCATCTTTTGATCTGACTATTGTTCTGAGTGCACTGGGTCCAATATACAAGGCGCTGGATGACTCTCAGAGCTGAAGCTTCCCTGTCGGATCTGAGAGAATGGGGTTGAATTCAAGGTTTTTGGAGCTGTCTCTTCCTCTCAGAGATTCAGCACTGGCCAGCTCACCTCTAACTTCAGCCTTGGGTGAATTGCTCTTGGACAGAGGGAGGTGACGAGCCAGAAACTCACTTTCTCGGCTTTGTTGGCTTCCTTCTCCACAGAGCTCTTTGCCTTTGACGTAGTGATGAGAGAATTCTCTGCTTTGGAAGATCATACGGGTCCTTCCCCCTTGGATCCACCCTCCACTTCTCAGATGACTTTGCACTGTGATCCTTAACATTCTACCCCACAGGACAGCCAGCCCAAAGCTTCTATTCTACCCAACAGGGTATTTTGATCTCTTCTGATACTTCTCTGGACCACCTTACAGAGGAAGTCCCTAGGAAGAGAAGGTGCAAAAGGAGGCACTTGCATTCTCCTCAGGAGTCAGTCAATGAGGATATGGATTTCAATGAAGGGGAGGTGGTCCCCAAAATCTTCACCTGATGACATCTCATTTGGAGACATTCTTGAGATCCTAAAGAAAAAGTGTGGCTGGTTTTCCCAAGGCCCTTCTTCTGAGGAATCAGTATTTATGGAAGCATTTGGTAGTGGTCCATCTACCTCCTGGGTTACTCCACCAGTCAGTAAACTTATTGATTTAATCTTCAAGTGTGTGTGGAAGGAACCTGATACAACTGAGCCAGTCCCTAAGAGACCAGGCAGGATTCTGTCTCCACCAGTAGGCCAGGAATATTGGAGTAAACGGGTGTCAGTAGATGCCATGATTGTAGTGGCAGTTACAAAAAAGGAACTCGATAAACAAGTTATACTGTCCATTCTCCTAACATAGAGTAAAGGGCAATAGACAGATTTGGGAAACATGTTTATGCTTCAGTGATGTTTGTACTTAGATTGCTGAACTATTTAGCACATTTTACTAGGCTACAAAGAGATCTGATGAAAGAGTTATCCAAATCTCATTCTGGAACCAGAACTGCTGAGGCTCAATCTTCTGTAGTTTTTCAGTTGGCTACCCTACAGCCTATATCCAGTTTGTCCATGAGGCTTATCTCACATACTCCAAAAGGCACCTCAAAGGGTGCCAGTTTAAGCATTTCCATAAAAAGGCATGCCTGGATGCACCTGTGTGATTTTGCAGAGCCCTTCAAGTTAATGTTTGTCATTGCTCCCTTTGACTGCACTTCTTCATTGGCCCCATGGTAAAGAACAAACTCTACAGGTGTGAGAAAGATGGAAAGACCCTGTCTGAAGTGGCTGTGCATTTTTCAACCCCTTTTCTACAAATCAAAGGGGAAGTAAAAAAATATGGTTCAAAAAATCTCAGGGTCCTTTCCAGGACACACTTGGAATTAGTTCTCCCAGAGGCAGGGGGGGGGGTGATAATGGAAGCCAACACCCCCTGTGGCAGAGGAGGCCCACAAAACAGGGGGGGTCTAGAGATACTTTTTCTGACAGACCCTTTCATCGCTCCTGAATGGAGGCCCAATTATCTCTGTAACTGAGAGCTTGGCTAAGTATAACAAAAGACAGTTGGGTGCAGAGAATTATTTCCAGAGGTTATATAATTCCTTTTTCCCTACCCCCTCCATTATCCAGAAATATTCCTGATGTTTCACCTAATCAGAGGAAAGCAGCAGCACTAGAAATCCAAAATCTGCTAGAAAAAAGAGTCATCTAAGAGGTCCCACCAGACCGGATAGAATCCGGAACTTACTCAAGATTCTTTTTAGTGTCAAAGAAAACGGGGGATTGGTGACCAATTTTGGATTTCAGTGTATTGAACAAGTCGGTTCACCACACAAAGTTCTGGATGGTCACGGTTCAGTCCATTCTGCCTTTCTGGGCAAGGACAACTGGATGTGCTTGACAATTAAAACAATTAAAACCATGTGACATAAAAAAAAAATCTAACATTTAAAGTTACAGTCATCTAATTTTATTTCTTAAATCTTTTAAAATTGGTTTCACTGTAAAAGTTTCATTTAACCCTGGGGGGATATGTACTCTAAAGTGAGCTGTCCACTTGGTTTCTTGTTTTTCTGTTTCATTCAATAAATCACTCCCTCTAATATTCTCATTAATAGTTTGCAATATTAAAAACGTAATAGTTTGCAATGTTAAAAAGTTATAGATACTAATGACTTATATAAACACATTAAAGAACATAGCACACACTCTTTTAAGTTTTTAATTATCTTTACTATTTAAATGCTGTAATGTAGTTTTTTGGTCATTTGCCTAAAGAAGCCTAGTAAGGTGAAAGTTTTTACTTGCACAGTTTATTCAATAAATATATACAGTCACTGGTCTCCTTGGTCATTGTAGTGCCAGAAAACTTTTATGTTTTTTGCTCATCTGTGACCAACCCAGACTTTAGAATTCATAGGAACAGTCTTCAACACAGTATCTATGGTAGCTTCTCTTCCTCTATCAAGAGTGCAAACAATAGTGACGCAGGTCAGGAAAACACTTTACAATATCGGAATTTCAGCCCAATTGATTCTGCAAGCCCTGGGATCAATGTCAGCGGCAATAATTTTAGCCCCTTTAGCAAGATTCCACATGAGAATACTTCAGTGGATGTTAGCAACACAATGGTCTATGCTTCTTCAGCCCATGTCATCTGTGAAGATAATAACCCAGGTATGCAAACAATACTTTTCCTAGTGGATGCCTTCATCCTCCCTCAGCCCAAGGCTATAGTGATCTTGGACACTTTCCAGATTGGGTGGGGGGCACTTCCTGAGGAAAACAGTCCAAGGCACTTGGACCCCTGTAGAGGCCAACCTGCATATCAATGTTCTGGAGGTGAGAGTGTTGCTCTTAGCATTACAGGCATTCCAAGACTTTCTTCCTCTTGGGACAGTTGCAGTCCAGACAGACAACATGCCAGTAGTCTGGTAATCAACAACAAGGGGGAACCAGATCTTATTCCCCATGTCGAGAAGCCCTCAGAGTGTGGCAATGGGCAATATCTTCCAACCGCTTTCTAATAGCAACACACATTCCAGCTAAGTCCAACTTGATAGCAGACAAACTGACCAGATCCATCTCACAACAAAGTGATGGAAATGATTTTTAGTCAGTGGAGCCAGCCTTGATACAATCTTTTTTCATGTTCCCTAAACAAAAAGTGCAGTAGCTTCTTTGACCTAACCCCCCACTGAGGGAATCACAGAGGGATGCTCTGCTCCATGATCCCCCCCAGTCTTCTGTATGCTTAGCCTCCAACTTCCCTAATTCCCAAATTCCTTCAGAAAGCAGCCCAGTTGAAGAGCAAAGTCATTCTCATTGCACCTTACTAGCCTTGACAGATTTGTTTCCCCTTCCTTTGGCCTCATCCACTATACCCACCATGGATTCTGCATCCAATTCCAGACCTTCTGTCTGACCTGAGAAGTATGGTTCATCCGGATATCTGAAATCTCAAACTAACAGCATGGTATCACTAATTCCTTTAATAGCCAGGAAACCAATACTTTCTTCCCCTGCTCACTCCATACTTTTATCTTCCCATAAAACTTCTACTAGAAAACTCTACAGGAGTAAATGAAGAAGGTTTGCTTATTGGGAAGAATGGAATAAGACACACCCCTTCTCAGCTCCAGTTCATTCTGTTCTAGAATTTTTAGCAAGTTTGTTCAATGAGGGTGCTAGTTCATCAGCTATAAAAGGTCAACTTGCAGCAATCTCTAACTTTCATGTGGGATTTCGAAATTCATCCCCGGCTTCCTGTAGACTATGCAAATAAATGTGGTCTTAAAATTTTGACATGGAAAGCTCTTTTTTTAGTAGCAATTACATCTCTTAAAAGAATTTCAGAACTTCAAGTGTTGTCTTCTAAACTCCCATATTTGATTTTTCATAACAATAGGGCCACATTACATACTAATGCTTCCTTCCTTCCTAAGGTGGTGTCAGAATCCAACATTAACTAGTCCATTAACTGGCCAGTATTTTCCCTACAATATACAAATAAAGGTGAATATATGCTGCACTTACTGGATGTTCATAGACAATTACATTTCTACCGAGATAGAACAAAAGAGATTAGAAAGATGGATCAGTTATTTGTTTCCTTTGCATATAATAAATTGGGCAGATCAGTTACAAAGGTAACTCTAGCTAGATGGCTGACAAATTGCTTCTCCTTTATTTAGAATGAGTTTATTCTCCCATTACCAAAACCATTAAAGGCTCATTCAACTAGATCTATGGCAACTTCTGCTGTATTCCAGTCTAGAGCTTCTATGGACGATATATGTGCAACTGCAACTTGGTCAAACCCTTATACCTTTATCACTCATTGCAAACTAGATTTGGTCTTGAGGGGAAGAGCAGCCTTTGGCTCAACTGTACTCAGGCATTTCCTTCCGTACAGTCCACCCAGGAATTTAGTTAACTTGGGGACTCTGTCCCATTAGTTGAGGAATGAATGAAAATTGACAACACCAGATAAAGAAATTTTCTGCTTACCATAACATTCTATCTGTGCTGTCCATTTTCATTCTTCCTCAACTCCCCACCCACCACCGCCTTCATATTTCATAACTGACTTCTGGAGGAATGAGATACTTCAGGACATCTATGTCCTTTGTATTGAACTCCAGTTATTGTATTTCTTTTACAGGCAGCCTGTCAAGCTGCAAACAAGATCTGAGGGATGTTAAGGGTGGTGCATTATGGGTAGGGAAGGAGCTTGAGAGTTTGTTGGTGGCCAAGAGCTAGTAAGATGGCCGAATCAGATCTGAGGATCGGATCCGATCACATTAGTTGAGGAAGAATGAAAATGGGCAACACAGATGGAGCATTGTGGTAAGTATATAACTTATTTTTTCCTTGCATCAGAAACAAAGAAAGGGAAAGCCCATGCTTTTTTTAAAGTTCAACGTCTCACATACTTTGCAGAGGAATTCATCTCCTCCTGCATGACATATCATAGACACGTTAAATCTGTAGTTTACCCTGTCAGGTACTGCTGTCAGTCTTATACGAGCAATTAATCCTGCTAATGTCAGGAACACAGCATCTGATATAACAAAAGACAGAAAGCTGTGGAACTGTTTTCCAATGTTTTTACTGCAGAAGGGAGGAGAACGTAACACTCCCCTTTCATAACAAAACAAAGTAATTAGATCAGTTAGGGGTTTAAAGGCATCTTCTGACAAAATTACATAAGCAGCAACACAGTACTGAAATGCTAAGCTTTAATGCTTGTTATTTATAATGATTTATACTGCTGTGGTGGTGCTGCAATAGCGCTGTCGCCTCATAGCAAGACGTCCCGTTTGATTCTCAGCTAGAGCGTCTTCTGTGTGGAGGTATACATGAATGGGGCGTGCCTTCGTTGAAGGTTGTGCGTAAGGGCTGGTAACCCGGTACGTAAAAATCCACTACCAATCATTAGCGGACCGGAGTTCCGCTGTGGCAACCCCTAACCGGGAAAAGCTGAAAGAAACAAACAAACAAATTTATAATGATTTATATGTTAAAATAACTTAAAGGTAGTGTCAAAGATTTCTGTGACATTTAGAGAAAAGTCAGAAAATATTTTTTCTTGTAAAGTATCAACACATTTACCATTTTCAAGCCCCCCCCCCACACACACAGGACAGAACTGCAGAAAAAGAGACAAGTGGCAACCCTATCAACTAGGTGCACTGATAATGTTCATAAAAAGTTCTTTTATGCTTTTTTGTGACAACCTTCCAGAGGGGGGTACATATCTGGTACATGCAGATCCAGGGTAAAAGATTCCCACTGACTTTGAGTCAATCCTTACATTGTTAGAGTGCATGAGCATTTTGTAGTCCGCAAAGGAAATGTGAACATTGATGGCAACCATAATATACACTTGAATTTACTTTAACATATGATCTGAAGTAGTTACTTCATTTGATCTGCAACCTGTGGGTAGTCGGATCCGACCTCGGATCTGAACCAGCAGCTTTCCAAGCTCCAAGATCCGAGCTCCTAGCTCCTCCCCCCTACCCATAATCCCTTACTACCAACCACATTACCCCAGATCGTTTTTTGCCGCGGCTAAAGACAGTTGCTTCAAAGTGAAGAGCTCCTGGCCTGGTAAGATTGTTCTTTTTTATAGGCCTTTTCCTGTAAAATTGTGTGTGTGTGTTTAAAAAGAAACCCTTTAAAACCCTTTTTTTAAAAAAAAAAAATCTAAACTAACTAATCTTTCCTTAGTTTAACCTTATCTCTCCCCCTCCCCCCCTAGTGTTTGGGTTTGTGTGTGAGAGATTTATATGGCTGAAGCTAAGGCCATATTTTCAAAATGTACTGAGTGTGGCCACAAGCTTTCCCCAGCTGATGGCCACACTCAGTGCGTTTTGTGCCTGGGGGCAGCTCATCTGTCGGAGGCCTGCCAGATATGTGCGGCCTTCAATGCTTGGGCACTCAGGGACAGGAAGAACAAGCTGATCCTGGCGGGAAAACTCCCCCAGGAATCGGCTTCTTCTTCCTCTCCCAGACGGGTTCAAGCTACTCCTGTAGCTTCTGCGCCGGCTACTCCCATAGCTGTACCCGGGACTCAACTTCCCTTATCGGGTAAAAGCTCAGTGGAGTCTAGTGCTTCTTCCCACAAGGAGAAGAAGAAGCCCAAAGATAGAGAGGGTCACAGTTCTAAAAGGCGGGCCGAGTCTCATCCCTCGGCTCCGCCTGAAAAAATTCTGAAGTCCCCAGTAAGGGTCTCCAGATCCTCATCCTCTCGGCTCCATTCACCTTCCTTTTCTCCAGAGCCGGAGGACGAGGATAGGTCTCCCTCGAGGTCTTCGAGGCGGCCCTCCCGGCCTGCCTCGACTGCCTCTTCGCGGTCTACAAGAAGCATCTCCGAAGCAGACATGGATCGGATGATACGAAGATTTTTACAGACCCAGATGCAGATGGGGATGCTCTTGCCTCCCCCCCCTTTGAGAGGGAGTGCAGCCCCCATTTTTGCCCCGATCACTCCTTCTCCGACCCGTTTTCGGGTCTCGGAGTTATCAGATCCAGGCCCTTTCGGATCCGGGGATACGTCGTCGCCGATAGCGATTGTGTCTTCGACGCCGACTATACCTTCAAGCTTGTCGGATCCGAGCTCTCGGGGGCGAGGGTTGAGCATCGGATCCGAGGGGGTGGTTGTGTCTTCGGCGCCGATTGGGTCAGAGCACACCACTACCTCGGGTCCGATTGCTTCGGCTCTGACCCCGATCCTATCCTCGGAGCCGAGGAGGTTACTTTCTCAGGCTGGAGACAGTGAATCTCCCTCGGCTTTTGAGGTAGTGGAGAGGGTACTGTCGAGGTCATCCAGGTCCCCGACTGGGCCTTCAGATCCACCCGTACCCCCACTGTATCAGGGTCTGTCTTCGATCATCCGTCCATCTGGACAGCCTGCCCAAAGCCTCCAGTTGGTTCCTATGGAAGAACACCACCCCGCGGATGAGCCCTCTTCGGACAGTCCCGCCGAAGAGGCGCCTCAGAAGCATAAGTGCAAAAGGAGGCACCTGGACTCCCCCGAGTCCATTACCACGGATATGGATTTGGATGATACGGAGGGCTCCCCAAGGTCACCCCCTGAAGATGTCTCCTTCGGAGACATCATGGAAATGTTGCGTATAAGAGGGGGGTGGTCTGCCCAAAAGCCCTTCCTGGACGAGTCCATTTTTCTGGAGGCCTTTGAGGCAGGCCCATCTACCTCCTGGGTGTCCCCCCCAGCTGACCCCTTGGTGGATTTTATTACCACCAGGGCTTGGAAGGAGCCCGACACCATGGAGCCTATCCCTAGATGCCCAGACAAGGTCCTCAGCCCTCCTTCTGACAGACCTTCTTGGTCCAAAGGCGCGCCGGTTGATGCTATGTTGGTGGTGGCGGCCACTAAGAAAGAACTTGCCCAAGAAAGTTCTTCGGTCCATCCGCCGGACAAGGAGTCCCGGGCATTGGACCGTATTGGGAAGCGGATGTTTGCTTCAGCGACCATTGCCATAAGGTCGCTGAACTACATGGCACACACCATTAGGCTACAGCGTGACTTAATTAAGGAATACGCTGCAGTCCCTCCAGAGTTCATGTCGGTCCCAGACAAAAAGGTTTTTGAGACTCGAATGGCCACTCTAAAGTCCATATCAAATACATATATGCGGCTCCTTTCCCATGCCATGGAAGGAGCCGCTAGAGCTAGCGGAGCTGGAGTGGTCTTGCGACGTCACTCCTGGCTCCGCCTTTGCGATTTCACGGATCCCTTTAAGGCGTCCTTCGCGAATGCCCCTTATGACGGTTCGGCCTTATTTGGCTTAACAGTTCACGACACGCTAGTCCAAAGCGAAAAGGATGGGAAGACGCTGTCGGCCATCGGAGTCCGCTTCTCTAGTCCCCAAAGATCCTTCTCCAGGAATCAGAGGGGGCAAAAGAAGCTGTGGTTCCATAAATCTCAGCAATCCCGTCCTGCTGCGGACAACTCGTCCTCTAGAGGCAGAGGAGGACAAGGTGGATGCTGGCCCAGAGGCAGAGGGGGACCGCGTAACGGGTCTAGAGAACCTTTCTCGGACATTCCCGCGCAACAGCCCTGAGGGCTTGCCCGACTGTCCCTCTCTAGAGGCAGTCGGGGGGCGATTATCGGAGCACCTGTCAAACTGGGAGTCCATTACAAAAGATCGATGGGTGCTCCGGATTATATCCAGAGGTTACACTATACCATTCACACACCCCCCCCAAACCCAAACGTCTCCCCGATGTTCCACCCCATCAGAGGGAGTCTGCAGCTCTAGAAATTTCAGAGTTGCTAAGAAAAAGAGCCATCCAGCCTGTCCCCCCAGATCAGTCCGGATTGGGTTATTACTCCAGGTTCTTCTTGGTGCCAAAGAAAACGGGGGACCTCAGACCCATCCTAGACCTCTCGTCTCTGAACCTGTTCATACCCAAGGAAAAGTTCCGGATGGTCACCCTCCAATCTATTCTCCCCCTTCTGCGGGAGAACGACTGGATGTGCTCGTTAGACCTCAGAGATGCGTACTACCATATACTAATGGACAGACGATCCAGGAGGTTCCTCCGCTTCCGGCTAGGAGCCAGTCATTATCAGTTCAGGGTTCTTCCATTTGGCCTAACCTCAGCCCCCAGAGTGTTTACCAAAGTCATGGCAGTGGTTGCAGCCCACCTGAGACTCCAGGGCATTCAGGTGTTCCCTTACCTAGACGACTGGCTCCTCACCGCCCCCAACAGGCATCTACTGGTTGTGGTGAGAGATTACGCCCTCTCTCTGGCCTGTTCTTTGGGCATTTCAGTGAATCTAAAGAAATCCTGCCTGTGCCCCACTCAAGCCCTAGATTACATAGGGGCCAGGCTGGATACTCGGATCTCCAAAGTGTTTCTTACACCTGTCAGGCTGAACAGTTTGTCTCTCCAAATCTCAGACATTCTTCGGAGCCCCGCTCCTCCAGCAGAATTAGTCCTGATGGTGTTAGGGTCTATGTCAGCAGCAATCGACCTTTCTCTTCATGCCCGTCTGCGAATGCGAGTGTTACAGTGGACTCTCCAGGTCCAATGGTCACTATCGGTCCATCCCTTAGACATGCTGATTCCCCTGAGCAGGGCATGCAGACGCTCCCTTCTTTGGTGGTTACAGGCTCAGCAACTCAAAGAAGGGAGACCCTTTGTGATTCCCCCAGTCAAAGCCACGTTGACCACGGATGCTTCTTGCCTCGGGTGGGGCGGGCATTATGCAGGCAATTCCGTCCAAGGCACGTGGACCCCTCTAGAGACTGCTTTGCATATCAACGTCCTGGAGATGAGGGCAGTGCTTTTGGTGTTGCAAGCTCTTCATCACCTTCTTCCTCTGGGGACTATTGCAATCCAGACGGACAACATGTCCGTTGTCTGGTATATAAACAAACCAGATCTTACCCCCTGTGTCGAGAAGCCATGAGAGTGTGGGAATGGGCGATTTCCACCGACCGCTTTCTGATAGCAACGCACATTCCAGGACGGTCCAACATATTAGCAGACAAGTTAAGTCGGGTATTCCTCAACCCTTACGAGTGGTCTCTGAATCCATCTGTCGCGAAGCAGATATTCCTCAAGTGGGGTCAACCTCACTGCGACCTTTTCGCTTCTCCCCTAAACACAAAATGCAGCGATTACTTCGCGATACTTCCCCCCAGAGGGGAATCCCCCAGGGACGCTCTGGTTCATGCTTGGCCACCCGGTCTCCTTTATGCGTATCCTCCTCTTCCTCTGATGATGAAATTCATCCAGAAAGCCTGTCGGTTGGGGAGCAGAGTAATTCTCATAGCCCCATTCTGGCCTCGACAAATCTGGTTCCCCTTTCTGCAGTCTCACAGTGTGGCTCCCCCATGGATTCTGGACCCCAGACCAGACCTAATCTCGCATCCGATGAGATGCCACACTCCGAACCTGGTCAATCTCCGGCTTACGGCTTGGTTGATCCAGTTCCATTAATGGCTAGGACTCCTGGTATCGCTTCCCCTGTTAAAGCTATTCTGGTGGCAGCTCATAAACCATCCACCAGAAAGCTCTACAACAGTAAATGGAAACGCTTTTCCATCTGGGCAAAGGAGAAGGAATTGGATCCCTTTACGGTTCCTATTCCCACTATCCTGGACTTCCTGTCCCTTCTTTTTAGGCAAGGAGCTAGTGCGTCCACCGTTAAGGTCCAACTAGCAGCCATCTCTCATTATCACGTGGGGGATGGCGTAGCTTCCTTGGCATCAGCAAAAATATGCAAGACCTTCTTAAAAGGAGTGTTTCTTTTAAAGCCCCCTGTTAAGCCAGCAGTTCCTCCATGGGATCTTACCTTAATCTTACAGGCATTAACAAGACCACCTTTCGAGCCGGCGGCTTCAGTGCCACTGAAATTCTTATCTTGGAAAACGGCCTTTTAGGTCGCTATTACTTCAGCCAAACAAGTCTCAGAATTACAAGCTCTGTGCATTAAGCATCCTTACCTTATTTTTCACAAGGA
>NC_056735.1:950548053-950568053 GCF_019279795.1 Protopterus annectens
CACAGAGAAGCTGCTGAAGAGGAGAGGGTGCTACAAGGAAGAGGAAAGCCAACCAACACGGCCAGTTCGTTACACCTGACTCTCAGAAGGGAATGGAATGCTAGAGGGCAAGTGCAGTAAGGAATGGGCCATAGAGCTGTCACAACCTAGGAATATCCAGTGCCTATTCTCCTGCAACAGATGGACCATTTATGTGAAAGTAGGGAAGGACCCTTTGGGCAAGGTCCAACATGAGCAAGGAAAAAGTTAATATTTACAAAGACAAGAAAAATGCAGGTATAAAACTATTAAAGGTATAGTGAAGCTAAATAACTACCACACTATCTACAAACTAACCATCTCAAGGATCCAAATGGTTCTGGCAGGCTATTGGAAGCATAACTACAAATAGAATATTTCCAAAATGTATCTCCAATGCACAGGTCATCGTAAAAATATAAATATAACATATCATCTCCTCACCAGTCAACAAGATTCTTTAATAGCATTCACCAGCTATCTGCAAAAGCCCCTGCCCACATGAGTACTTTTCCTACCCACCTTCTACTTTTTCCCATATTCATGAACTATTAGATAAAACAGACTACCATTATAAACCAGATTTCTACACATCAATTGTTATGAATAGGTGGTACCATTTTAAGCTCCCTCCATTGAAGCTCATAGTCAGTCTTAACCTCACATCCCAATCTGTTCCACCCACTTTTAAACACGCATTATTACCCCCTCACCAAATTTACTACCCCCACCATAGCCAATTGCCAACTAATGTCCTATAGCCAAAATTCTAGAAAAGCTAATCTGTAGGCAAATATTAGAATATATTCAAAAGCATGACATACTAAAAGACAAACAACGAGGACTCCATTCCAGCTACCCTACAGTACACTAACAGTATAATATTCCTTTACTATGCCAATCTGCAATAATATGGAAAACAGGACACTCGAAAGTGCTATTTTACTGGATCTTAAACATGCTTTTTAAACCATGGACCACCAGCTACTACTTCAACAGATGGAGTAAACTGAATTTGCTCAAGAAGTAGTTCAGTGGTTCTAAAACTACCTCTACAACATGACCTTTGTAGCATACGTTAATAGTGTCATCACAGTAAGAAGGAGTTCAATGAAAGGAGTACCACAGGTCTTAGTGCTGAATCTCCTAATCTTCTATCTGTTTATTAATAGTCTACTTGATGGTTGGCTAAATATCAGTTCCACATGGTATGAAGGTGATTCGGTGTTTAGAAGAAGGCATAAATTACCTACTACATTAACTAAACAATTACAAGAGGATTTTTCCCAGATGTAGAATTGGCTAACTTCTAATGATCTGTTAATACCCAGTTGTCCATGGCTATGATGTTAGGCACTCAGAAACGACTTGCACAAGCTCAGCATCTAAACATTGAGGATCCAGAAGGAATATCCTTACTCCTAACTACAGAGGTATTTGGGAATTAATTTAGATAACAAGTTGCCATTTGGCAGACATGTAGAACAACAGGGTGACATAGTTCTAAAGTAACTAAAGGTATCCTTTTGCCTCCCTCCTTAACTCCTGAAGCTCACGCATCAATAGCCAGAAAATGCCCTCATTCCACATCTCAGGTATAGTCTCCCACTTAGGTGCATAGGTGTGTAGTAGGCTAATGACCACGAGGACCTTTTTAAGCCTAGCCATGCATCCCAAATTTCTGACAAGTACCCTAGGTAAGTGTAAGCATGGGCTTGGGAGATGAAACATTTACAAGTAGTTGCCTGAGGAATGAAACATTTACAGGCTACCTGTGTCCATTAGAGACACAAGCGTCAAACTAGGGATGAATTTTCTGTTCCCCATCCAGTTGTCCAAGTTACATTTGAATTGGGTTAAGGAGGAAGTCTGCTTCACATGGATGGGAAGCCTGTTTCAGAGAAGGGTAGTCTATGGGATATACACCTGTGTCTCCAGCAGGTCCTATTTACATCACAGACAAGGTTTAAGTTTTTAGAATGTATAATTTTCATGCTGTTGGCTTTGCTGATGTACAGTAGGTCCATCAGCAAGGGGTCTGAAAATGCCCTATATGCCAGGCATAAATCTCTCCTCAAAGCCTGTAGGAGACAGAATACATGCAGAGGGCCTTGAAGCAGTCTGCATAGCATATGTTATTTACACCCTGTATTATTTTAGTGAGTCACCTCTGTGGACATTCCAGTTGTTGGATGTGTCTGCTTAGGTACATACCAAAGGGGGCATTGTACTCAATGATAAGTCTGATTAATGCAGAATACAGTGGAACAATGACCTTCCTTGACTTAGAAGCAATACCTCTGTTTATAAGTTGCACAACCTACAATGATTTCCTCACTACTGTAGACACATACATTACAGTCTATGTGTGCCCCCAAGTACCTGACTACTGGGTCAGCTCTTAGGAGTGTGTTGTTAATGTGATAGTTACCAGGGGTGGATTACTTCATGAATAATACTGTTATGCATTTCTTGGCATTTAGTTTTAGTCCATGACTCTGACACCAGTTATGTGTGTCAGCTTTTCCTGAGGAATATTTATGTCAGTGGTGGAGTCTGTGACTGCTTCTAATTTGCAATCATCTGCAACATTAGTCAGCCAGAGGCTGTTGACATTGGTCTTGACTTCAGAGAAGGAAATGTCAGAAAGGAGCAGTCCCAGGACCAATCCCTGAGGGATTCTACTTATGACTAGTGTTTTTGTAGACATGGACTCCCGAATTATAACTTCCTGGGTCCCGTCTGTGAGCTGGCTAACTATCCTTCAGGTGACATAAAGGTTTATACCTAAACTCTTGAGTTTGTCAATGATGCCCAAGTGGGGTATTGTGTCATATGCCTTGGCCGGGTCAAAGTAGGCAGTGTGTACCATTTTGCCCTCATCCATTACTTTGGTGACCTTCCCAAAGAAGTCCACCAGGTTGAGTAGGCATGACCTACCCTTGAAGAAACCAAACTGAGTTGGGTCCAGTGTCTGGAGGTTTCCTATGTCACTGTTGATCATTTCCATTATAACTCTTTCCATGGCTATGTATATAAGCCAAGTGAGACTGTAGTTTCCTGGGTATGTAGATGGCCTAACTTTGTGCAGAGTGTTACTTTTCTCCACTTGTAAGGCATGATGCCTGTTTTGAAGCTACAGTTGAATAGCAATTAGCATTAAGGACCTGTTCTTAAGTGATAGTAGAGAGAGGGGTAACATTGGCACTGAATTTGCTGGCCAGTAGGTTTGCTATATCTTCTGGCTCAGTATAGGTGAATCCATTAACAATGAGCACTGCACACAATTGTATATTTCCTTTGAGGTTATAGACATAGCTAAAGAATGCCTTGTAGTTGCCCATGGCCTGCGAGGCCAAATTTACCTCAAGTTGTTTGTTTAGGTTTGATAAGAGTGCCTTTATTCTGCTTGGTGATACACCTCCTACATTTTGCCATGATTTTCTTCCTCCTGTTATACAGCCTATTGATGTTGTGACTCCATTAGGGTGGTTTGCTTTTTTAGTTAGTTCTGTTCTTCTTCCTGGTGGGTACAACTGCCTATGTGGAGCAATTATCATGTTTGTATAGGGGTTCTGTGAACAGTTCCACTTAGGCAGCAGTGTTCTCAGGGTTTATGGAGTTTGAAGCTTTGCCAAGTTATCACTTAAGAGTAAGATGTTATACTTTGAGTAAATTCTGAACATTCCAGGGGTAGCTGGAGTTCCAGGATTTATTTTGTACCATTTTAAATGCTGACCTTACCAGAGAAGACATTAGACTGGGGGTGTGCAGCACTCTGGAAAATTATTATGTATGTATACCTTTAAGAAGCTTTCTAGGGGCTTGCACAAGTGTATAAATACTGAGCACATGCGAGCCTGACTACCATTTCGTAGTAATCTGTTGAGATGTAAACATTCATGTCTGTGTAGTCTGTCAATTAATCAGTTTGTTTATATTTTGTACTGCTGCTATCCATCCTTATGTGTCTCTATGTTGGGAGGGTGGCTTAATGGCTAAGGTATTTGCCTTACAAACACAAGGTGCAGGGTTTGAGTCTCACAAGGGATAATTGGCTATGCTTAAAATGGCTCGCAAGGGCAGTTAGCTTAGTACTAAACTATGAACCTATGTAATAAAGCATGTAAATGAACTGCCCTGGCTGTTCAACTTCAAAAGTAATCCAAGATGAGTGACATGGCGTCAGGATGGCACTCAGAATCAGGACCAAGAAGGCACTCAGTTAATGGTGGAGGAATATAGAAGAATGGATCATCCCTACTGCACAGATAATTCGCAAAAAAGGTCAGAAACATATTTCAGGTATCAAACCTTACTTAAATTATTTCTTATTCGCAAAATATAAAATGAAGCACTTAGAATGCTCTAAATGAATTTCTAAGTAAATGAAATATCTGAAACTGCGACATATTGAAACAAATATTCGGATAGCTACAGAAAATTTTTGAAATAAAGTCCGAATCATATAAATAAGGAAAACGACCACATTTTTTCACTATGAGCAACTTTTTCACATTAATTAAAGCTACTTGAGATATCTGAGGCATACAAAGTGTTCTCATGTTTGTGCAGTATTACACAGTTATTTTGAAAAATACAACC
Organism: Protopterus annectens; assembly: GCF_019279795.1. Taxonomy (NCBI): domain Eukaryota; kingdom Metazoa; phylum Chordata; order Ceratodontiformes; family Protopteridae; genus Protopterus; species Protopterus annectens. The sequence goes on from NC_056735.1 coordinate 950,552,677, forward strand.
ATTTCAAAGCATATTTCACAAAGTACATTATTTCAAAGAGTTTATTCTGCATTTGAATGTTATTACAAGTACTGGCTGTGTGTGCATGTCTGTACATAATTACAAGGGCCATTTTTTCAGTGTGTTTGGGCATACATTCTTAGCATGGCAGACGGATTTCGTAGGCCAGCTCCAATTGTCTTTGGTAATAATATTGCAGAGTATTGGAGAGTGTTTAAGCAAGAGTACAATAGTTTCATACAAGCTGCATTTTCTGATAAAGAGGCCCATACAAAGGAATTCATTCTGCTTAATTTAGCTGGTTGAGAAGTCATAGAAAGAGAGCGTTCATTTGTGTATGCACCTGCTGTATTTGCAGGGGAGGGGCAAAACTGTCATATAGTTGTACTGAATTTGTCAAGGGAAGATCCCGAGTGCTTAAAATGTAAATTTAGAGAAGTGTATAACCCCCAAATTAATATTACAATAGAAAGGCACTTATTTTATACAAGGGATCAAAAGCCTGGTGAAACATTTGCAGCATGTATAACTGACTTGAGAAATAAAGATAAAATGTGCATATTTGGTGATTTGAAGGATGAGTTGATAAAAGAAAGACTAGTGTGTGGTATTAAAGATGATGCTGTGAGAAAGATTTTGCTTCATGACAGTGACTTAACTTTGAATAAGGCCATTGAGATTTGTCAGATATATGAGCTCACAGAAAAGCACTCAAATATGCTTACAAATCAGAAATGCCTACTTCCAGTATCTTCTAGTGCCCATGTTGATAGTATGCAGCATGTGGTTAAAAGAAACATGCCCAAGCGCATGGCAGCAACTGTAAGCCCTGCAACAGTCACTGGGAAACCCCGTACTTTTCTAGCAGGTTCCAGAGTGTGCACAGTCTCAGTGAAGTACAAAAGTGAGTCAGCAAACTCAAAGAATGTGCCTCTACCCAGTTTCATAGTCAACTGTTGTAATTGTGGTGCAAATCATGAACTCAAAAGAGACAAGTGCTTAGCTTTTGGTCAACAATGCCACAAATGCAATAAGAGGAATAATTTCAAAAGGTTTTGTAAATCAAACAAGGGGGATTCTTTTATTAAAAGTGAGCATTCAAAGAGACACGTTGATCAATTAGAAAGCTGTGACCCTACTTTTTATGCTGATGGTGTGTCTAGGTTTAATGAAACAGTCAATGCAGTAGATTTATGGGCAAAGAATGAAGTATTTTGTACTGTTTGGATAAATGGAAAACCCATAGAGCAAAGTTGACACAGGTTCAAAGTGCAATGTTATGTCAGCAGAAACATTTGCTAGAGTATGTGCTGGTGAAAAGCTTGATTTGGCAAAGTGTGCTAAGCTTGTTGCTTATGGTGGTGAAGAAATTCATACCAAAGGTTCAGTAGTGCTTTCATGTTACACTGCTGGGAACAGCTATGACTTGCAACTTAATGTGGTCAAAAGGCATGTACAGTCATTATTAGGCCTCAGAGACAGTTTGAAAATGGGACTACTTTCATTTAATAAGGAATGCACCATGTAAGCTTAAAAGGCCACTATTCTAATTTTGCTCAGTCTATTTTTTCCACCTATGCTGATCTCTTCAAAGACAAACTAGAAAAAATCCTAGTTGTGTATTCTATGAGGTTAGACCCAGGGGTGGCCCGTGCTATCGGACTGCTGGACTGCAGCCCCCTCAGAATGAAATAAAAATAGAAAAAAAATATTTTTTTAAATTTTTGCGCATTCGCAGTAGTCCTGACTACTGCGCGTCTATGCGCATGCTCCAGGCAGTCCGGCAGGACCCATAGGGAACACATGGAGACGTCTGTGCACTTTTAAAGTGCACAGACTCACTGGGATGATGTCTCGGGGCCAGACTGCAACAGCAGCAGTCAGAACAGTCTCGGACTCTCGTCGGGAGGTTTGTTTGATGTCAGGGATCTCGCGGGTCTTGGGAGTATTGCGCGGGCAGGATACGTTAGCTGGATATTATGGAGAAGGAGAACAGACAGGTAAGTGTATGGTGCTTTTTACTTTTACAATGATGGGTATGGTACTTGCTTTTATTTTATATTGGGGGTGTGTGTGTGTGTGTGAAAATGCCCCAGGTGCTCATGGTGGTGTGGTAGGGAATACCTCAGGCTTGAACCCTGTACCCTGTATGCAGGTGTTAAAGACTTGAGTTCCCTACCCACCACCATTTGTAAAAAAATTCAGATTTTTGCCTCATATTTGATCTGATCTGTTCCTCATAATATCTGTGGTTTGTAAATGTTGCAATGCTTGATATTTGATGGTGTAGTAGTAGCATTGTTGCCTCACAGCTGCAGGTTCTCAGGTTTGATTCTTGGCTGGGGTTCCTTCTTTGTGGGGTCTGTATCTTCTCCCTGTGTTTGTGTGGGTTTGCTTTTGTGTCATCCTCCCATGTTACAAAGACATGTCTGCATTATTTCTTCCTGGGCCTCTGCTGAAGATTGTTTTTTTGTTCCAAGTCAGACTGTCCTGATTAACAAATGTTAAATAAAATTGACAGGCATTTATTTGAATTTCAGACTTCAGGTTTCTGAATGTTTAATTCCTTGCATATTTGATGGTGCAGTGGTAGTATTGTTGCCTCACAGCTATAGGTTTTCTGGTTTGATTCTTGGTTGGGGTGGCTTCTGTGTGGAGTCTGCATCTCCTCCCTGTGTTTGTGTGGATTTGCTCTGGTGCCCTGCCATTTTACAAAGACGTGTCTGCAGTATTAATCCCTGCGTCTCTGCTGAAAATTGTTTTTGTTCTGTCTGCAGTAAAATTGACAGGCATTTGAATTTCATACTTCAGTTTTCTGAATGTTTAACTCCTTGCATATTTGATGGTGCAGTGGTAGTATTGTTGCCTCACAGCTATAGGTTTTCTGGTTTGATTCTTGGTTGGGGTGGCTTCTGTGTGGAGTCTGCATCTCCTCCCTGTGTTTGTGTGGATTTGCTCTGGTGCCCTGCCATTTTACAAAGACGTGTCTGCAGTATTAATCCCTGCGTCTCTGCTGAAAATTGTTTTTGTTCTGTCCGCAGTAAAATTGACAGGCATTTGAATTTCAGACTTCAGGTTTCTGAATGTTTAATTCCTTGCATATTTGATGGTGCAGTGGTAGTATTGTTGCCTCACAGCTATAGGTTTTCTGGTTTGATTCTTGGTTGGGGTGGCTTCTGTGTGGAGTCTGCATCTCCTCCCTGTGTTTGTGTGGATTTCCTCTGGTGCCCTGCCATTTTACAAAGACGTGTCTGCAGTATTAATCCCTGCATCTCTGCTGAAAATTGTTTTTGTTCTGTCCGCAGTAAAATTGACAGGCATTTGAATTTCAGACTTCAGGTTTCTGAATGTTTAATTCCTTGCATATTTGATGGTGCAGTGGTAGTATTGTTGCCTCACAGCTATATGTTTTCTGGTTTGATTCTTGGTTGGGGTGGCTTCTGTGTGGAGTCTGCATCTCCTCCCTGTGTTTGTGTGGATTTGCTCTGGTGCCCTGCCATTTTACAAAGACGTGTCTGCAGTATTAATCCCTGCATCTCTGCTGAAAATTGTTTTTGTTCTGTCCGCAGTAAAATTGACAGGCATTTGAATTTCAGACTTCAGGTTTCTGAATGTTTAATTCCTTGCATATTTGATGGTGCAGTGGTAGTATTGTTGCCTCACAGCTATAGGTTTTCTGGTTTGATTCTTGGTTGGGGTGGCTTCTGTGTGGAGTCTGCATCTCCTCCCTGTGTTTGTGTGGATTTGCTCTGGTGCCCTGCCGTTTTACAAAGACATGTCTGCAGTATTAATCCCTGCATCTCTGCTGAAAATTGTTTTTGTTCTGTCCGCAGTAAAATTGACAGGCATTTGAATTTCAGACTTCAGGTTTCTGAATGTTTAATTCCTTGCATATCTGATGATGCAGTGGTAGTATTGTTGCCTCACAGCTATAGGTTTTCTGGTTTGATTCTTGGTTGGGGTGGCTTCTGTGTGGAGTCTGCATCTCCTCCCTGTGTTTGTGTGGATTTGCTCTGGTGCCCTGCCATTTTACAAAGACGTGTCTGCAGTATTAATCCCCGCGTCTCTGCTGAAAATTGTTTTTGTTCTGTCAGCAGTAAAATTGACCGGCATTTGAATTTCAAACTTCATGTTCTTCAGAATACATAGTAGCACAACCTTTTTTTCTAGCAATTTTCTAAGTTTATAAGATGAATATTTTAAATTTGTCCCTATTTTTGGGACTGTATTCCCCATTATTGGCTTCGTCCAGGTTTTTGTGCTAAGGTTGACAGCTATGGCAAGAACTGAATTCACTGAATATGTTTGAGGGCTGTATTCCCTCATTACTGGGTTTGTCCAGGTGTTTTGTACTAAGAGGTTGACAGCTATGGTGAGAACTGAATTCACTAAATGATAGCCATTTAAGTTTCAGTCTTCCTCTTTTACAAAGCAGCTGATGTGGCGTGAGTGGTATGTTACTCTGACTGTTTTTGCTCAGGGACCTTGGCAGTAAAATGTATGGTGGCAACACAACATTTTATTCTAGCAACTTTCCAAGATTATACAAGCAATGTTTAATGTGTCCCTCGTTTTTGGGCTTTTGACCCCCCCAATACATTTTGGCTTTTTCCAGTTTTCTTGAGCTGCGAAGTTGAGATGCAGTTGAGTATTGAGTAGATTTTACAAGGAGCTGAGAGCTGCAGGGGAATAGAAGTTTAGTGCTTTGCCTAGTTAATACTATAGCACAACAGGTTGTGTACTTGCTTTTGATGCAGAAGGCTGTGGGTTCTACTCCCACAAGGGGTGGATGCTGCCGTACTGAGAATGTTCTCCTTGGTGAAGATACTAACTAATGAGTCTATTATCAGTTTGCCATCCATTTTTTCTTGCAATATTATTACTAGCTTATCATTTTATAATGTAATATAGGCAATTTATTCCTGAGGGGCAACAGACACTTTATTTTTCGATGAAACCATGAAATATAAAGGTGATTGCTAGCAGCAACCGCTTCATTAGTTACATATTTCTTTAATGTGGAATTATTTAGATGACTTACTTCAGAGATTGTGCATATTTACTGATAATGGACTGTAGAATTGTGCATATTTACTGATAATGGTGGACTGTAGAATTGTGCATATTTACTAATAATGGTGGACTGTGGAATTGTGCATATTTACTAATAATAGTGGACTGTAGAATTGTGTATATTTACTAATAATGGTGGACTGTGGAAGTCTGAGTGGACTTTTTTATGATAAATGTTCTCAACTGGGCAGTTTTGCCATTATGGGTGCATATGGTTTGTTTCATTGCTTACTGGAAAAATGTTCAAAACAAATTTAAAACACCCTCTAACAAGTGTACTGTATTGTACAAGGAATATAATTTTAGTACAATGAGGAAGGTGTATCAAAGAGCACATGTATGTTTCATATGCAAGGAGCCTATGATTTGAAAACAGCCCAAAATTAATCTTTATCTGCCACTGGCAAAATGTATTTTCTTTGAATGTGGGTTTCAATGCTGTTTCAATGAATGTGAGTTTCTAGGGCAGAGAAGTTTTAATGCTAAGTTTTCATTGTGAGACTGCATTGCTTTGTTTAACAGATGACTTAGTGTTTGTGCTGTAAAATACAAAATAAAACTTTCAAATGAAGTCCAACTCATCATAGAAGTAAAGCAGTATGCACATTAGTGTTTATGGTAAATGGAGTGAAATAGCCAAGTAATGGTTCATTGGAATGGCTGCAGAGGCTCCATTCAACCATTATTTTGTCAGGGGGGAAGGGCAGCAAACTCAGACAGGCCCAGCTGAACTATACCTCCCAACTGTCCAGATTTTCAAAGAATGAGTAGATTTTTGCTTCTTATTTTTGGTTTGTTCTTAATTTGTAGTTTTCTGGCAAATCATTTAGGAATTAAGTCACTAAATAATAAGTTTCAGACTTCATAACCTTCAGAAAAATGCATGTTAAAGTAAGAGCTGTTCTATCAACTGTCTCAATTTATACAAGAGCAATTTTTAGTACTGTTTATATGTGCCCCCAATATATTTGGCCTTGTTCAGATTTACTGCATTAACAGGTTGAGAGGTACATGCAAATAAATTGCTTTATAGAATTAGGCATAGCCAACCTCTCATCTGTCCCCAATTTTGGCTCAAAATGTTGCTCTTCCCCCTAATAAACCCTCCGCAAAATAGCAATTTTGGAAGAAAACATGGAGGGTTTACAATTAAGAAATAACTGTAATAATCAAAGTTATAGATTACTTGAAATGCATGTAGATTATTTTATTTTGTCAGCTGCTCAAGGTAGCAGTACTAATATTAAAGTGTCCCTTCTTTGGCAGGTAGCAACTGTATTGCGTGTCTATTTTATATTTTTGCATCACATTTTTGGTGCATTTTTCATAAAGTTGTGTTTTTTGGCAAATTAGTGACAAATCACTAAAGACTGAAGTTAGAAAATGATAGACATTTGAGTTTCAGATTTTATACCCTTCAGAAAATTCATACTAATGCAAGACCTATTCTATTATCTTTCTAAGTTTATTAGAGCAATATTTAAAAATTGTCCTTATTCTTGGGCCTTTGTCCCACTTCTGTGTATGGCTTTGTCCAGATTTCTTGCTCTTGAGGTTGAGAGGTATGACAAATGTGTCAGGGCCATCACAGTCAGCCAGAGAAATTTCAAATTGTGACATGCTTGTTGCACCTCACTCCCCCATGTAGTGACTCTGGATGTGTCCAAGCAAGGCAAGGAGTAGTTGTATCTACCTTGGATGGGGAGGACACACTGCATAAGTACTACAGTGGCTTTTCATCTGTCCTTGATTTTGCAGAATGGTCTGGTTTCTGTCATATTTTTGTACTGTTGATTTATGCTTATTACTCAGATTTATGCTTATTACTCAAAGTGCCTGTTGCTCTGTGTTTAAGTAGCAATGCTTTAATGACCATAAGGTAAGCTTGTCTGAGATCATAAGATGCAAGTAAGCTTTAATAAGCATACTGTTAAAGAATTGCCAACATTGAAAGCCTTTCTGTTGTTGCCATGCAGAGAATACTTGACTAGATAATGTATAAGCCTTGGGTATTAAAGGACAGGATTCCATTATTTTAAAAAGCTCATTACACTTGATGGAGACTTCCAGTCATCTCTACAGACTTTACCCGTAAACTAAACAGAATGCCAATCATGTGTGGTCCATAACCTGTACAGTAATCCTTTAAGCAATGTATCTTGAGCTTGTTTCTTGTTTGCTTTTCATTTTTACTTTTATCATGTTTTCCCCATGAAACAAGTTGTCAGGCAGCAGGTCTTTTTTGGATAAGAAACATTTTTACAAATGGGGGCATCACATAGATTTCTACTTTCAGCATGTTACTTGCTACTTTAATAAAGCTGAATATATTATAATTAGAACTGCAGTGCAAGGAGAAGTGGTTTGAGTTGAGTGCTTCTGGTTTTTCTTATACTTGATTTTGACTGGCATTCCAGTAATGTATTTAAAAAGTAATTTATTTTTCATGCCTCACAACCTTTTGTTTCCATCTAGATATTAAGTAAGCTGTCATGCAGCCAATGCATTGAAATATTTTTATTCTTCTACACTTATTTTTGTCTTGATTGGACTTTCATAATGATGGTTTGCCACCCAGGGCAGCGTATTTAATTAAAGTTAGTTTTTTGTGGTTTTGTGCATAGCTCCTCCCCTTTCTGGTTGACCACACCCCCTCCCCTTGACCCCACCCATTCAGCTGTCTCCTGCAGCCCCCCTGTGATTTGAAGTCACCAGCCGCCACTGGTTAGACCCTGAAGTCAGTCCAGTTGTCAGGCCAGCCTGGAAAGTTCCAATAGCTATGCAGAACAGTCTGAAGGCTGAGCTAGATAAAATGGTGCAGCAAGGTGTAATCTGCCCAGTTGATGAACCAACTGAATGGGCATCTTTTATGGTTGCTGCTCATAAGAAAAGCTCACATGATATCAGAATATGTATTGATTCATAAGATTTGAACAACGCACTGAAAAGACTTCATCATCCAATGTATACAGTCGAAAAAGTCGCTGCTGTTAAGCCAAATGCCACTTTTTTTTCTGTCTTGGATGCAAAGAGTTCATTATGTCAAATTTTGCTTGACAGAAAATCTTCATTGCAAACTACTTTCAGTACTCCTTTTGGCAGGTACAGATTTTTGAGAATGCCATTTGGGATAAATTCTGCCAGTGAAGTCTTCCAGTGTGCAATGGAGCAAATTTTTTCTGGATATCAGTGTGCTATTATACTAGATGATATTCTAGTATGGGGTAATGGTGAAGCTGAGCATGACAAAAACCCTCAAGAAAGTTCTGCAAAGAGCATGTGAAGTGAATATTAAGCTGAATCCTCAGCAATGCAAATTCAGGCTACAAGAACTTGCTTATGTTGGTCATTTATTTACCAGTTCAGGCTTACAACCAGATCCTTCCAAGCAAACAGCAGTTCTTGAGATGCCAGCTCCAGAAAATGTTCAAGCCCTACAATGTTTTCTTGGTATGGTTAACTATCTAGGCAAGTTCATTCCAGACTTGAGCCAACTTACAGCACCACTTAGAGAGCTTACACCCAAAGATGTATCCTGGTCATGGTTAGAACAACACCAGAGAATATTTGATGTCCTGAAACAGAGAGTTGCTAGTCCACCACCTCTCAGATGCTATGATGTTCACAAACCAGTTATTCTTTCTTGTGATGTTTCGAAGTTTGGTCTTGGTGAAGTCATTCTTCAAGAGGGTAGACCAGTAGCCTGTGTGTCCAGAACTCTAACCCAAACCAAAATGCTGTAGGCTCAGATAGAGAAAGAGCTCTTAGCAATTGTGTTTGCATGTTCAAAGTTCCATGATTTTATTTATGGTAGACCTATCCAGATTGACACAGATCACCAACCTCTAGTCACTGTTTTGAGAAAGCCTATGCATACAGCTCCTGCCAGATTGCAACCCATGAGGTTGAAATTGCAAACGTATCATTTCAGTCTTATCTACACAAAAGGCAAACTTCATTATCTTGCTGATACTTTATCCAGCTCACCTAGAAATACCACTGAGCTGCATGAAAATGAGAAACTTGATTTTGAAGTCATGGAAGTGAGATTTTTTTTCTTAAACACATCTTGATGAGCTTAGAAGTCATACAGCCCCAGATCCAGTTCTTCAGAAACTCAACCACTTTATCAGTCAAGGATGGCCGTCAAAGCAATCTTGCTTACCAGTAGACCTGCAACCTTATTTTCCATACAGAGATGAGATTTTGTTTAACAATGGTGTCATCGTGAAAGGTCCAAAAGTGATTGTTCTAAAGTCTTGTGCAACAAGAGTAGATTACTAGTTTGCATTGCGGCCACCCAGGAGCTGATTGTACCAAAAGAAGGGTGAAAGAACTAGGATTTTGGCCTTCTATGTCACAGGACATCGAGAGAGTACTTTCATCTTGTTCTGTATGTAATGGTAGTAAGCCACATCAACAGAAAGAACCACTTCAGCTAAACCAGATTCCTGAACTACCTTGGTTGACAGTAGCTACAGACATTTTCGAGTGGAATGGTCAACATTACATGGTGTTAGTAGACTCTTATTCAAATTGGTTTGAGATTGGCCTACTTCCTAATCTAGCGTCCAGTACTGTCATTACTAAGATGAAGTGTCATTTTGAAGTCCATGGTAGCCTGCACAAAGTTATTTCTAACAATAGTACATAGTTTATAGGTCAGCAGTTCAAAAGATTTGCTGAAGAGTAGGATTTTACTCATGTTACGAGTAGCCCTGAGTATCCACAGTCAAATTGTTTGGCAGAATGTGCAGTTCAAATTGCGAAACAATTACTAGAGAGGTCTGGTGAGACAATAATGATGTTTTCTTGAATCTCTTGAATCTCAGAAATGTTCCTCATGATAAACTTCTTGGTTCACCTGCACAGAGACTTATGTCAAGACAAACCAGAACCACACTAAGAAATTAGTAGTACATTACTGGTACCATGTATCAAGAACAACAGGTCAGTGAGAGCTCATCTGTTAAAGAAGTGCTTAACCCAGAAGTTCTGTTATGATAAGACCAGCAAACTGCTCAATCCATTACGAGAAGGGGAGATAGTAAGGATGCAGAAATCCAAAGGTTTTGATCAAATGGTGTCATGAAAAGTGTATGTCCAGAACTGAGATCATACATTGTGGAATTGCAAGGAGCAGAATTTAGGATAAATCGGAAACATCTGAGCCTGTATTGCAGTATCATACCTGCGAGAAAGACTCTATATCTCAGAGTGAGTTATCCAGCATTCCAGTTCCAAAGGGTGTTCCAGTAAATATTCCTGATCCTGTGAAGAATCCCAAAACTCCTGAAGCAAGTTGTTCACTGATGACTGTCCCTGTTGCTAAATCCAGTTCTGATTGATATATCACTAGATCAGGTTGCATTTCCAGACCATGTTCTAGATACACAGCAACTTGGACATGCATGTTGTGTTTATTTCTTATTGTCTGTACAACTGCATGTTTCTTTTCAAATGTCATTATGTTGTGGGCAATTCATTAAAGAGGGAGGATGTAGATCGATATGTATATATACCTTTAAGAAGCTTTCTAGGGGCTTGCACAAGTGTATAAATACTGAGCACGTGCAAGCCTGACTGCCATTTTGTAGTAAGCTGTTGAGATGTAAGCATTTATGTCTGTGTAGTCTGTCAGTTAATCACTTTGTTTATATTTTGTACTGCTGCTATCCATCCTGATGTGTTTCTATGTAATAAAGCATGTAAACAAACTACTCCGCCTGTTCATCTTCAATAGTAAACCAAGACAAACGATGGTAATGATCCTTGAATGCGAATTGCCAAGGTACCAGATCGTTGAACATTAAAAGAACTTTTACTGGTGGAATACGGGCTGTTGTGGTGTGTATTTTGCTGACTGCTATACTTCGTATGTTGTGGCTTGATGGTAAGGATCAACTCTAGTATGTTTGCACACCTGGCTGGTGTATTGACAACTTGGTCTAGGGAGTTTGTGTTTACAAAATCCAGGAATCTCTGTGCCTGCACGTTTAGTGAATAAATGATTCACAAGTTAATAGTGGGGTAACTAAAGTCACCCATAAATATGGTATTGGGATGGATGGTGAGTGCTTTCAGTAAGTTTATATGTATGTTATGTGTTTCCTATGTCATAGAGGAGGACTTATGACTTGGAAGGAAGTGATATAGGATTTTGCCTATGGTGATTTGAACACGAAGAAGCTCAAATGCATTGTCTTGTTTGACAAGCCTTGAGGTATATTATTTTTATGTAAATCCAGACACCTCCACTTTTAGTCCTTGTCTGTGTAGTAGTTGGTCTAAATGTGTGAAAGCCATTATACCCTTGCACTGCAGGTGTGTTCTCCGCTGTTTTAAACCATGTTGCACCAACCACACAGACATCACCATTCTCTAGGGTGAGCAGAGTTTGTAAGGAATGGAGTTTTTTTGTTTAGACACTAAGCACTGAGCAGTAACTCCTTTAGATTTTCTTGGTTTTGATTTGCTATGTCCAAAGCCCTTTCAGTTTGGCATTGCCAAAAAAGGCGCTATGGGGGAGGGCAATATTTTAGTTAATATTCAAAAATCCTAGAGGGGAGAGGTACAGACCATCCCTGGCAAAGCATAGTTGTCTGTTGACCATCTCTATCCATGCTGACAAATATTGCACCCCCTTAAAATGGCACCAGAAACTAAGCCAGTTGTTAAAGTCAGTTATCTTCTGTTCATATTGTGACATCATCCTTAGAAAAGGACAAAAATGCTGCTCAGTGCTAGGCTCATACCAGCCTTTGATGCATATTTCAAGAGCTCCATAATGTTTGTCTTCATGTAGTGTCGGTTGATACTTCTCAGGTCATTTACACCCACATGGACTATGAGTCATACTGGTACAATGACTTGAGTGCGTGCATAATACGCTGGATCCTGGCCCCTGATAAACAACTGACCATGGCTTTCACCTTACTCTACCTGGTGAGAGGGACATTAGTGTGAAAACATTCAGACAGCTGAAAACAAGATGCTCAGATTCGTTCATTTTTTTAAGAAGTATCACAGAAAACAAAATGATTACCAGTTGAGGCAAGAGCACATTTTTTTTACTAAATACTCTAATATAAAACTATTGCCCATCTTTAAAAAATACACTACTAGTTAGACTACTAGTCAAATGCCACCAGCACAACTTAAGAAGTCAAGATAATATAGCAATAAAGAACTCCATATTCCATTGTAACAACAGAAAGTTCTTTCTGTTAAACTAGCATGGTATACTCTACCAGACAAAAAAAAAAAACTAGCAAACTAACTGCTTTTGAAAATTACTGAAAGTACACCTCACTACCAAATGTAAGTGCAGTTCTAATAGGAAACCAGGATAGATCTAGGAAATTGGTGCTTAAATCATTGCTTCCTACAAGAAGGAATGCAGACTTCCTGTAAGAGCATACTCATCTTTACAAGAGACTTCCTCATATTCTTGAATTGAGTACACTTGTCAGTGTTTTCAAAGTGTAATTTTTAAAGTTCTGCTACAGATGAATTCCTAAAACTAAAGCAGCAAAGAGACAGACATGATTTGCTAAGCATGCATAGTGAAATGCTCATCATATGATGTATAAAGCTTGAGTTAAATACTGTTTTGGTAGCAGTTATAACTATTTGCTATATTTTCATAACTGTGTTAATTTTGTAAAAGCTGTGTTAACTATAAGTAGGCAAATGGTGTCATGTTATACAAAACATTAAAGGCACATGATGTTGCCACTGATACTTGCCACCAACATGCATGGCTTTGTATATTAATATAGTTTTGAAATATGGTGAGGCTACATGCATAGTTCGCATAGATTCTGCAAAATCTCAGTATGCTACCCCCTCTTGCCATACATGATTAGAAAGCCCTTGAACAGCTGAACAATTCTTTTACTAACATCCTGGATCTGTCTTGCACACTTATGACCATAACACTAATATGTTTTGACTAATAAAATATATATTTTTTTCATAAATCTGCACTACAAAGTCAGCTTCTGCAAACAGACCTGTAATACAACACCAATGTGTAGCCCAGTCTGCACTGAAGAATTTCTATATTTTGCATTTTTGTAACTCACAGCATTTATCTGATATTGGAAATATACAAAATGTGTTTTCTATAGAGGAATTTGATGAAAAGCTCTCAGGAAACAAGTGGTTTTCCTATCTTAGAAGTCCTCAGGTAGCAAGGGAATTAATTAACATCCTGCTGTTCATGATTGAATGAGTTAAGCTATCCCACTAAAAATCGCATCATGCTCTGCAGTGTACAACCAAAATGCTACATAATGTAGCTATGAAACCTGTGTAAATATGTAAATAATAAGGCTAGTATCCTTGTATACAGTGCAGTGATTTGTGTCCATAACATTCAGGTAAAACACAATTGTAGTTTGCTATAACAGAATAAGACATTCAACAAGAGTCTGTGCCATTACTTGTTGTTTAATAAAGCCTTCTAGCACCATGGCTTATTGTCCATCAGTGGAAGTTATAGTATCAATATAACTTACATAAAAAAATAAATAAATAAAAACATCTTCTATCCAATTAAAACCAACCAATCCCATTGCTGTTCAGTGATGTCATTTAATCTGTATGCCTATTTAACCCAACAGGTGTAGTGCATTATACTGTAATATATAACACATTTCTTTAAATCTCAGAATGATTTTAACATGAGAATCAGTACATTGTGATGGTTACAATAATAAACTGTACCTGCTTTGTAGTTATTGAACTGATTCAGTGCTATTTTCCTTGCACAAAATAAAGTCATTTGTGTAAACAGCATTCATGTAAAAGCATGTCTGTAGTAATTATTGAACTATAAATATTGGTTATAATATAACCTGAAAGAAATGTGGTTTGAAAAGCAACTTGAAACATAATCCTCCGGATTCAGCAATCCTCCGTGTAAGACTAAATAAGTCTTACATGGAAGCTGCGGTTGAATGGTATGACGTCAGCATGCCATGCATATTCATGAGGGCATGCTGACTCATAAGTTCATAGGTTCATAGGTTGGTACTAGGCTATCAGCCCTAGGGCCTATACAAGCCTAGCCATAACAATTCCCTGGCTATTTCTTCCCACACTATTTACTTCCCTGGACCCCTGTCTAGCAGGGCGACTGACGTGATCCCCGGGGTGAATTTCCTTTCCCCCATCCAATCATCAAGGTTCCTTTTGAAGAGGACCAAAGAGGCACTCTGCTTGACATGTATGGGCAATCTATTCCAGAGTTTGGGGAGTCTCTGGGTCAGGAACCTATCCTTTCAGCATGTTTTGTTTATTGTGATGACAAGATTTAGCTCCCTGGCTAAACGGTTATCTTTACTTTTTAAACACTATCACTAGGGTTTAGTCTGTGGGATGTGTGGTGTTGTGTTTCTTGACATTTCAGCGGACTCGCTCGTGGGTGTTTACTATCAGGACTCTAACTCTTCTGGGGACGTGTCCCTTTGCAGTACTCGGCAATCGGACACGCCCCCTACTTTCCTATACAGACCGTGTTAGACAAATGATGCTATTCCACACCAAACTGGGTATGTGTATTCACAATTAATTCCTATGGACATTTGTCCTGTTGGTTTATACATATCTGCATGTACGTTGATGCATGTGCCCTGTTCACATATCCAAAACTGATGGCCTGCTGCCACCAATCAACCCTGCATGCTGTTGGAATGTCCAAAGTTGTCCTAAATATGCATGTGTTATGCTTGCTGCTCAACTTTTGGAATCCATGTGTGTTTGGTGAATGGGAATACTAATGCATGCTGTTAAAACTAATTTGGAATAGTGTTGTTTGTTACTAACCCAAAATGCCATTAAATACTGCTAAACATAGGACAACTGGGAAGGCGGGTGCCAGCAGACCCACCTCTCCCACCTCAACTGGCAAGTGCACCTGGCACCAGTGCCCAGGCCGGAACCTCCTCCTCCGGTGGCCCTGTGCCACCCTTGAGTGGAAGCACTGCAGGGAATGAGGCTCACCTCCCCTCTGCAAGCGTGGCTGGAGGAGAGCTTCCACTCACCCTCCAAAGGGTCCGGTCTGTGGTGCGTAGTGAGATCAGGCGTTCTGTGACTGATCCCCTATGCCAGCTCGAGGCGAGATTGGCACAACTCATGGGTGTGCCTACCCATCCTATTCAGCCCCCAGCACAGCCCCGGCCTGGGCTGTGAAGGCACAGTGGTAACTGCCCATGGGTGGGGATCTCAGTTGCACTGTTGCCATCTGTGGGCTCATGGGCTTGCGATATCCAAACATCCGTCCCCGTCAATTCTGTTTA
>NC_056735.1:950573053-950693053 GCF_019279795.1 Protopterus annectens
AGAGGAGGAGGTCATACAGTCCAGCATGTATCAAAACTATGCACGGCTTTTTTCCAGGGCCAGCCAGCACCAGCATGAGCACACTGCACTGTGGCAAGATCTTGTTCACCGGGCAAATGACATAGGCATGCTTAACCGGATATATGAGCAGGTACGCCATCACTGCAGTGATTTAATCAGACATGTCTGGCAGTGTGCATCTGATATCCATAGGCAACAGCTTGCCACAGGTGGTGCTGCGCCCATAAATCCCCCCCTCACCAGAGTGGAGGAGCTGCTCCTAAGCGTGGTGGCTCCTGGCCTGCCTACAGCAGCAGCAACATCATGCATGTGTCATCATGGAGGCCGGAGCTACCCAGCAGGATGACATGGAGCATGAAGGTAATATGCCCTAGCTGTAGACTACTGTTACCTGTATTGTTAGAATATGCTTATGTGAGATGTGTACTGTGTGTTTAGTAGTTGTGCTGCCTCTCGTGTGCAATACTGATATTTGGAATAGTATCTCCACACCTGTGACTGTTGACTGTTGTTCCACTGTAGATTAGCGCACTCACTCATGGCAGCAATGCCACAGTTGTGGCCACTGATAAACTCATATTCTTGTAGGTCCCTCTGGTGTGACAGCAGGGCAGACGGTACATGCTAGTGAGTGTGTTAACACTTTCATAATGGTAATGAAATGTGCATGTCATAGGTGAGGTGTAGGACATGTACACGTAACACACCTACGCATAATGCATGCTGTCCATGTTTGCTGTGAGACATTAATCATCACATTAAAGTCAGTAGATGCCTCAAGCACATACACTGCACAGTGCAGCAGACACAAGTGTGGCAGCACTGTACTGCACCTTAGATATGCATAGTTGCTACAGCTGTACACAACAGAACACGTTTATCATATGCAGTACATGAAAACATGCTATACTCATAGCAGTCATTGCTTTGCACCTCAATGTTGTGCGTTTGCAAACATATGCACCTATACACAATATGCATAGCATGTTGTGTGTGTGCTTGCATATGCCAGTATACACAATATGCACAGCAGTTGCCATCCAAACAAAGTGTCACATATATGTCCTGGAATGCTAGTGGGTGTATAGGTCACTTGACACACATTGGGTTGTGTCCATGTACAAATTGTGTTCCAGGGTGTAGCCAATCACTGAGCAATGACACAGTTGCAACAAAGCCATGTATACTGCCATTACATTGGGGCATCTACACTAGCACTGTATGGTCTTGTGCAACACATATTCTGCATGCTGACACGTGTGTGGTGACTGTTTACCTTGTGATACTGACACCCACCTTCACCCACTATAGAGTATGTGTTGGATTGCTGGTGTGTGTGTATGTGCTGTAGTGAGGAGTGTATTACTGTGCATGTGTGCATGTGTTCATGTGTTCATGTGTGCATGTGTGCATGTGTACGTGTGTGCATGTGTGCATGTGTTCATGTGTGCATGTGTTCATGTGTGCATGTGTGCATGTGTTCATGTGTAGACCGTAAAGTGTGTTTCCTGTCTTCTTCTCAAAGGTGCTGAGTTAGGGCTGGCCAAATGCAGCAGGGAACCTGAAGCCACTGCCACGAATAGTGCTGATGATGAGACATGTATATTGACACAGGGAGGTTTGACAGGGTCTGTCGTTGGTCCACCAGTCGACAGTACACAGCGTTCAACCCCATCTATGCGCACACTCATACTGCCAATACATCCCTCACCACCAATGGCCATAGGCGAGGGACAGCATACAGTTGGCACTGACCAGGAGAGTGTGGTACCCATGGCACTTGCATCCCCTCACAGCAGCCATAGCCATATTCCTGGAATGGTACCACATAGGCGGAGGTCCAGGGGTTCTCAGGGGAGCACAGCTGCTCCCTGGCAGGCATGCCCTCACTGGTCTCATGACACCCAGTATGTTCCGGGGTGTAATTTAGGCTCAGGCACATATGGAACGGTACACCAGGCAGGGACTTAGGGCGCAGAGGGCACATTACACCACTATCAATGACAGCATCCGTGACCTTGCCGGTGCCATTCGGACTTACACCAAGGTCATTGGTAGACATTGGGGGGAGACAATAGATGCCCTCCACAATATGTCATCCATGAGCCAGGACCGTGCGGGATGGTTGCGACGTCGACGCGGACGCATGCCAGCAACAGCAACAGCTGGCAGTGGTCGCAGACGGCCCCTGGGTCACAGCCGCTCCCATAGTGGCAGTACCAGCCCCAGCAATGCTGGGGCTGGCCTGTCCATTGACCATCCCAGTAGACCACGTGCACGTGGCTCTGGCCATTCCCAACAGGGACATGGGTTCAGTCGTCCCTTTTCTGCCTCTGAGGACAGTACCCAGTCAGGGTTGGTACCCGATAATGTCCGTAGCACCCCTGCCAGGCACAGGTACTGTGTCTGTGGCCAGAGACAGTAATCTGTACGGCCTAGCAGGTACAGTCTGTGGCTGTCCCACAAACTACTGTATATGGCAGCCACATGGTGGAGCTGTGTGCATGCAGGCACACACACATTAACCAAACAACTAGGGCTCACACATACACACACACATTACATCA
This sequence comes from Protopterus annectens, assembly GCF_019279795.1. NCBI lineage: Eukaryota > Metazoa > Chordata > Ceratodontiformes > Protopteridae > Protopterus > Protopterus annectens. The sequence continues at coordinate 950,575,642 of NC_056735.1, forward strand.
ACATTGACCCATGCTGTACTGTTGTCCCACACACACACACACACACACACACACACACACACACACACACACACACACACACATGTCGATTGAATGGGTCAGTGTCAGGCTCTGGCAAACAACATAATGCCCTGTGCATATGATGATACCTGTGTCACCTTCTGTCATCTGTAACATTGATGGAAGAACAGGCTAACATGGTGCTGATGCACAGGGTGACACTATAGCAGTGTAGCAATATTGGCAATTTGTCAGCAGGAAAGTGTAATGACATTTTTGTAGGTATATCTCAGCAGACATTATTCATCAAAGCTCTGATTGTCAATGTAGTATTGTTTACACCACTGTTAGGTCTGACTATGTATTGTCCACCCATGTGCCACTTGGCTGACATGTAATGTGTTACCAGCATGTGTTAGTGAGTGGACAGTATGTGTGTGATGTGTGCTGTACAGATTAGCAAGTGTACATCTGTGAACATGGTGGGTGCGCATTGTCTGTATGTACGTGCATAGTAGACACATGGGACATGTGGCATACCCTGTTGTACATATAGTGAACATGTCACAGTATCTTTCAATGGCCAGTATGCATTCTACTACAGTTATGTACTAACATGGGTAGACATGTGTGTATGACATGGGTAGACACCATGCTGTGGGTGATACTGTTAGTATCTGTCAATGATTTGTGGTCTGGTAGTATACATAACCTCAACAGCATGACTATAAGCAATCATTGGATGTTGTCCTGACAAATTACACACAGTCATAGGGAACTCAGTAACAGTTGTATCCTTCTGGTGCTACACTATAACAATAACCAGTGGTAATTACCGCTACCCATTCCTGTGTCCACACCTGTTTTTGCTATAGCCCCCTTCGGTACATGCAAACACACTAGGGATGTGTCCATCCAAATCTGGTAATGCATGCAGTGGCCTACAATCCATTCCCTGGATGGGACACAAATCCTACACAGGGGTATCATACAGACAGATGCCTGTCATGTGATACATGCTGTAAAACAGTAAGCTGACTATTGCATAGTCATCCACATGTACTATACTTCCTATCCCGTCAGTGCCACATTGGTGGTAGCCCTCAACATGTATGTTGGGTACCAATGTGTACATACAGCCCCATGTTATGTCATGTGTCCCTTGGTATCCACATATCCATAGGTATTGTGGAGTCCCAAGGTGTGTCACATGACACATTGGAGGCCTGGATGCATATACACAAGGCGGCAGTACACATATAAAGACTCTCCATTATTGGCAGTCATGGTTGTGTACGAACATGCCTGACATATACCCCAGGCATATACCCTCACTCACACTACTGTAAAGTAACTGTCATGGGTGTGTGTGGCACAGATGACCTTGGCCACGGATCACGACAGTGGATGGGCCTGTCACATACATACATATGTGACCTACGATCTGAGAAGCTGCGGCACAACCTGTCAATAGCAACAAATGTAGTATGCAGGCTTCACACCTATGTACTGATTAAGGGAACATGTACACATATATATTTGCAACACATATACCTGATGTGTGCAATGCACTTACTGTTGTAATCATAATATGCCATAACATAGTAAAAGCAAGACCCACACTGCATTGACCAAGAGTGACACACACACAGACAGCACTTGCAGGATTCAAACCCCTACCTAACTAAGTTATGGTACTAGAGAGAGACACATTAGCACAGCACGCTATTTGCTTTACTGGGTGGTTTCCCTTCTCCGTCTGTATTTCTAGGGTGCTGACATCATCAGTCTTTCCAAAGAGGAATGTACATCTGTAGTGTGTTTTCCCAGTCTTCAAAAATGCCACTCCTTTCATAGAGAATTGCACACACACACCCCACACACACACACAGTCAGCGTTTGTAGGATTCAAACCCCTACCTAACTAGGTTATGATACTACAGAGAGATGCATTAGCACGGCACGCTATTTGCTTTATTGGGTGAGTTTCCTTCTCCGTCTGTATTTCTAGGGTGCTGACATCATCAGTCTTTCCAAAGAGGAATGTACATCTGTAGTGTGTTTTCCCAGTCTTCAAAAAGGCCACTCCTTTCAATTCTAGGGTGCTGACATCATCAGTCTTTCCAAAGAGGAATGTACATCTGTAGTGTGTTTTCCCAGTCTTCGAAAAGGCCACTCCTTTCATAAAGAATTCCACACACATACACACCCCCTCCACACACAAACACACAGAGTCAGCGTTTGCAGGCTTCAAACCCCTATCTAACTAGGTTATGATACTACAGAGAGATGCATTAGCACGGCGCGCTATTTGCTTTAGTGGGTGGTTTCCCTTCTCCGTCTGTATTTCTAGGGTGCTGACATCATCAGTCTTTCCAAAGAGGAATGTACATCTGTAGTGTGTTTTCCCAGTCTTCAAAAAGGCCACTCCTTTCATAGAGAATTGCACACACATACACCACCCACACACAAACACACAGTTAGCGTTTGCAGGATTCAAACCCCTACCTAATTAGGTTATGATACTACAGAGAGACACATTAGCACGGCGCGCTATTTGCTTTACTGGGTGGTTTCCCTTCTCTGTCTGTATTTCTAGGGTGCTGACATAATCAGACTGGACATGGTAATGTGTGTACACTTTGTTTTATGCCATTCCAGGAATGGTCTATGTGGGTCATCAGGTGTCAATAGCTGGAACAGGAACTCATAATCCTTACTTTGTGTGATCTCTCTGTGGAAACATCGACATTCCTTCATATGTCAACACATATTTATGCACAGCTTGTTGGTTTTGTGGCTACTACATGTGTCTGGGATGTTGATAAAGGGCTATTCAAAGTGTATGAGAGACATGTGTAGCTGTGTTCAGTGATGTATGTCCTGTGTGGCTGCCTTGCAAACAGTCTAGCATGTTTGGGAACCATGATCCGCACATGAACATACCACGGTTAGTAGGGTTGTGTGTATGTCAGCTTCCAATAGCTTGGTTTATGACTTCAACCATGATGGACTCCATGGCTTGCAGATCATACTTTATAGGCATACTGGACTGTACATCCCATGGTGTGTTGTGCACCAACACTTGTGTGGAGTGCCATATGTTGCTGTAACAAATTCAACAGTTCCACATCCTGCATGGGGGGGGGGTCAGCTGACTGTTCAGGTGCAGGATCTGTTTGTTCTGTAGTTTATGCATGACACATATTGGTAATCAATGTAGTCCACTTGATGCCATGCTTTTAGCATTGGGGGTAGCTGTTCATCCATTCTACATGTGATATCTCCTGGTATGATGATATGGACCATCGTCGGTGGGAGGTGGGTATGTATATATGGGCCTGTCTGTCAGGATGTCGGCATTGTCAGTCAGGTATAGTTGGCCCTGACTCATGACATATATGTGTGTACATTGCTATATATGACATAGCTGTCGGAGGTGTCATGATTCAGTCTGGACTCCTTCTCAGGTACTCTTTACAGAACATCAACAAACCTGAGCACTAATCCCTGATATACTCCTTTACACACTTAACACCCTACTGATCCTTTGTTATCTGGCTACAGAGTATGTCATGATGATATCCCGGCATGTCCAGGGGTCGGCTTTGTGTGCACTCTCCAGTCCAGCTGGTGAATATTGTGATGTAGACACAATGTCACGTCTGCCTCATGTACACAGACAAGACTCTCCTCCTCACAACAAACCCAGATATATGTGTGAGATGCACCTATAGAGACATACAGGGTGCTGAACTCTCTCAATCCATGACTGGCATAGTCTATCAAGTGGTGAAGATAACCACACACACCACATATCAGTCTCACATATCCTCTGTCGACAGCACTCAAACCACATTATCACACATACACATACTCGGATGCTGTAAATGAACTCTGCCTAAGCAGCAGAGACCTCCACATCAGGCACACACACAACTGCTACCCCACTATAATTCCCACATCTCACATAGTTCACAATGTCAGGGTGCCACACAGTCACTTGCCTTCGGGCTACACAACACACATAATACAGTTGTGATAGGTGACACTTATTGTCAGACACACTGACGTACCACTCACCAGCCCATACAAGGGAATAGTCCCTTTGTGCTGTCTGTCGTGTGTCAGGATCTGACACATAAAACATGCAGTTAGGTCACTACAAAGCAAGTACAGGACTGGCACCATCATTGTCCTTGCTGGTGCGTTAAACCTCAGATGTTACTCCCTGGACCACATGACATGGTACATGGAGGAACAGTGTCATGATGTAGCCCAGGCCAGTATAACCCTGATCTTCTCTAGCATCTTATACCCACCAAGTATGATGTCACAGTATACAGACAAACATATCACATTTAACACTTGGCTAACAGATTGGTGTCATTCATAGGGGATACAGTGTCTGTCAGCCTGTGGTGACATGCTCAGCATGCCACATAGCTTCACTGTGGACAGCTTGCACCTGTCACCCTTGGACCTTTGAATGCTGGCTAAGGCTCTTGCTACCACCATAGTGCATTTGTTGAGCAGGACTCAAAAGACAAACCCACCTACATAGACATTACAGGTTAAATAACACTAAGGGTGATGTTGCTCAACACCAGATGTGTTACCCTCATATTGCAGCCACTCAGGACTCCTCTCAGTATGGGGGATAGCAATATATGTGCCCTAACAGACGCCTAGTTCAGGGTCACATATGCACACCAGCACTACCAGGTTATGTTTCATACCATGCTTTCTGACCACAGGACTTGGAACGGACAACACAACTAGGGGGTGTATCCATATACATCACAGATACACACACCTCCAGGTTAGTGGCACTGCACTAAGCATCACAGACCATACATATACAACTACCATTGTTCGAAACTGCCTTTCAGTTTGTTGCCTACTACAGACCACCCTCCCATACTCAGGAACCACACACGGCTTTCCTGGGAACAGTGGGGGATAGGATGGTCTCCACGAACACCATTATATTGGGTGACATCAGATACATGAATATTGACTGGGGATACTACTGAAGCCACAACAACCTCGCCCTACAGTCGCTACACTTTGTACATTCATATGCTATGGCACAACCAGTCACCACAGCCACAAGGGGGAATACATATTGGACATGATCATCACCGACATGGGGACTCTATGTTACACACCAGCAATATACCCCTCATTGGTAAGGTCAGAACATACAGCTATCTCAGTGGACATACATGTACCCTCCACACACCCATCCTGGGTAATCTTGGTGAACCTCTGATTTGCCAACGTCTCACTTCACCAAAGCAAGGTGGTATCCTTCAGAGACCTTGAGACAGTGTGAAATACAGCTCCGACTGCTGAATCCTTTACATACACATTCTATGGACTCCTAGTGGACTACATGGATTGCGCTACCCCAAATAACAACAAGACTCACTCCTCCAATGGTAGGGGACCTGTCTGATAGACACCAGCCATTAATGAGCTGTACAATGTCAGGAGGAAGCTACTACATGATAGAGCACAATCCCAGACAGGGAAAGCATCTGTGATCTGTACTAGCAGACAGCTATGATCACTCATGTACTTATCTAAGGTCTTCTTCTCACAGACAATTGCACCAGACAAGTAGGACTATCACAAGGCCTTTGTCTGTTATGTCAGGAACCTGGGTGGACACTCACTGATATGCTGTGAGTTACTGCATACTGACTACACTTACCCTGAACGCACTGGCATAGCCAACATCCTGGCAAACAGGTTCAGTGCAGATGTCTCCCCCCACCCCCCCTAGGGAGCAACTACCCATCCCAACAGAGTGTAACCTCCCTGACACCACACAGTAACAGGTGAGTGCTGCCCTCCCCAAAGCATACATTACAGCATCAATGTGACCAGTTGGTGTCCCGGCTTGCATCTTACACAAGCTTCATGACAGACGTAACCCTCACATTACATCACTGTGCAATATTGGAGTTACTACAGGATATGTACCCATGGAATGGCATACAGTGACAGTGTTCCCACTCCACATAGTTGGTGCCAGAATGGAACACAGACAATATTGCCCTATAAGCCTAACTATCCTGTTATGCAAAGCTATGGAGTGTATTGTCATGGGACTCTTACACATAGACATCAGGAAACTACAGACACACTGTGTCCTACACATTTCAGCATTGTTGTGGGCAGGCCTTGCCTCTTGAACATGTTTGTATTCTTTTGACAGTTAACAGGTCCATCAACATAGGGACAGTTGTACACACAGCCTACCTGAAGCTTGCTAAACCCTTCCACACAATAACCCACTGGGCCATTATGCATTGGCTCACCAGTGTCGATATGGACACATATCTCACATGATGGATTGCTACCTGGATCAGGGATAGCACCCACATGGTCAGAATTGCAGGTGCCATGTCTGACTATACACCAGTTACACGTGGCATCCCACACGGCTCAGTCCTGGGACCACTCTTGTTCAGTATATATGTGTCTGATGTACAGGCTACCACAGGGGGAATATGGCTGACCTTGTTCACACTTGACTGCAAACTGGGTGCCATGATCACCTCTCCAGCTGCCACATGCATACTCCAACAGGGTCTCTCAGAGATGGATGACTGGTGCCTGAGCCATGGCCTACAGCTAAATGCCATTAGTTGCATAGTCATCCCCTTTGGGAATAACAACATGCCCACACATTAACACATAGGTAGTACTCCATTACATATGGTAGGTGTTGTTAGGTGATTGGGGACATGACTTCTTCATACTGTCACCTTTGACATTCACGTTGCCACAGTGGTTGGACAGACCTTCTATATAAGCAACCTTATCCCATATGGTTTCAGATCTAAATCGAGTGATGTCATTGTGCCCCTATACTAATAACAACCATGCTTGGTTATAATCCCACCTTTGGGGTGTACCTTACCCAACACCTGCAGCAACTGTACTGGCCACAGATACCCAAGCAACAGCCACCCCTCAACAATACCCATGAATCACATATCTCACAAAATCAGTGTGCTTCACAGTTACAGCCCTTAAGGCCAAACAACACACCAAATGCAGTTGTTATAGGGGACTGTATTGTCCGGCACACTGACGTCCCGCTCAACTGACTGAACAAGGAGAAGGTCACTGTAAGCTGCCTGTCAGGTGGCAGGATCAACCACATAACGCAAGCACTCTGGTCACTCCAAAACAGGTACAAGTATGACTCTGGTGTGAATGACATGAGACGTACCTCCCTGGACTACAAGATATGAGACATAGAGCAGCTCTCTGATCATGTAGCCCAGGCTGGTATGACCCTGACCTTGGGTAGCATCTTGCCCTCATCAAGAATGATGCCAGAGTATACAGACAAAATTATCAGTTTAAACAATTGTCTAAAGTATTGGTGTCATTCAATGGGGATCCAGTGTCTGTCAGCCTGGGATGACATGCCTGACAAGCCACATTGCTTCGCTAGGGACAGCTTGCACCTGTCACCCTTAGGCTTTTGTATACTGGCCATGCCTCTTGCCACCCCCATAGTGCATTTTTTAGGTGAGGCTCAAAGGACATACACACCTCCATTGACAACCCAAGGATACAAAATCTAGAGGTAATGCTACTCAATGCCAGACATCTACACCTCAAGATCCACGCACTTGAGGCTCACCTTAGTATGGAGAATATCGATGTCTGTGCAGTAACAGAAACCTGATTCAAGGCTCCTGAGAGCACCCCAGCACAACCAGGTTATAACTCATACCATGCGTTTCACACACAAAACTTGGACCGAAGCACAAAAGGAGGGGTAGTATCTATATTCATCAAGATACCTACACCTCCAGGTTAGTGGCACTGCATGAAGCATCAGAAACCATCCATGTGCAACAAACAGTGGGCCAAACTGCATTTCAGTTTGTGGCCTGCTACAGAACACCCTCCCTATTACAGGAACCCCACTTGGCATTCCTGAGAACACTGGGGAATATCAAGGTCTCTCCTACAACTATGTTATTGGGTGACTTCAACTACCCAAACATTGACTGCAACAACTGCTCATGCCCAAACACACTCGGCCAAATTTCCCTGAAGTTATAAACTGTAACGCAATGGAACAACTGGTCACCACTCCCACAAGAGGGAACAACATATTGGACCTGGTCATCACCAACATGGGGACTCTATGTTCCACACCAGAGGTAAACCCCTCATTGGTAAGATCAGACCATTAACAAATTTACATGGACATCCATATCCCGTCCCCACCCCCAGCCAAGGAAATCACTGTATGGAATTTCTCAAACGCCAACTTTGCACTTCTCAAGACTGAGGTGGAATCCTTCAAAGCCCACAGGCCAGAGGATAACAGGCCAATCCGCAGAATCCTTTACAAATGCATTGTATGGGCACCTGCAGGAATGCATGGATCGTGCTATCCCAAATAAAACAAAGCCTCACTCCTCCAAAAACAGGAGACCTGTTTGGTGGACCCCAGGCATAAATAAGCTATACAACAGAAGGAGGAAGCTACTCCATGACAGAGCAAAATCCCAAAAATGGAAGCCATCTCTGATCAGTATTAGCAAGAAACTTCAATACCTCATAAAATCATCAAAGGCCAGTTTCCAAAGGGAAATTGCCCTAGACACTACAGATAATCACAAGTCCTTCTTTAGTTATGTCCATAATATGGGTGGAAACTCCCAGATATGCTCTGAATTGTTGCATAATGGTACAAAATATACCGGAACTACAGACAGCCAACATCCTGGCAGACAGATTCAGCACAAACCTCCCCCCCCCTTCATCCACAAAGGAACAAATGCCTATCCCAACTGAATGTAACCTCCATGACATCACAGATGCACAGGTGAAAGCTGCCCTCACCAAAGCAGAAAACACAGCAGCTATGGGACCGGACAGTATCCCAGGCTGTGTCTTACACAAGCTCCAAGAAGAACTGAACCCTCACATTAAGTCACTGTTCAAACTTAGCCTTACTACAGGATATGTACCCAAATAATGGCATACAGCTACAGTGGTTCCACTCCACAAAGGTGGTGCCACAACAGACCCTGGGAACTATCGCCCCATAAGCCTGACTAGTCTGGTCTGTACAGCTATGGAGCATATTATCATGGAACTCATGAACAAAGACATTGGGAGCCTCCAGACACTGGACCCTACCCAACTTGGTTTTGTTAAGGGCAGATCTTGCCTCTTAAACCTAGTTGATTTCTTTGAAACAGTTACCAAAGCTATGGATGAGGGCAAGGTAGTCCACACAGCCTACATGGACCTCGCAAAAACATTCAACACAATACCCCACTCGGATATCATACATAAGCTTAACAGCTTAAATATCAACACCTATATCACATGATGGGTTGCAAACTGGCTCAGGGATAGAACCCACATTGTCAGAATCGCAGGTGCCATGTCCAAATACAAACCAGTTACAAGTGGCATCCCACAGGGCTCAGTTCTGGGACCTCTCTGGTTCGGTATATACTTCTCTGAGGTTCAGGCTAACACGGGGGCATTATGGCTGACAAGGTTCGCAGATTACTGCAAACTGGGGGCCATAATCGACTCTCCAGCTAACACAAGCATCCTCCAGAAGGGTCTCACAGAAATGGATGTTTGCTGCCAGAGCCACAAGCTCGAGCTACATGCTATAAAGTTCATAGTCATCCCTTTTGTGAAAAACAAGGTGCACACAAATTACCACATAAGTGGTAATCCATTAAGTACAGAAGTAGTAACTTGAGATTTGTGGACCAATGTAGACAGTAATCTCTCCTTTGATAATCACATTGCCAAAGTGGTTACAAACACCTTCTATATATGCCACCTTATCACGAACGGGTTCGCATCTACATCAAGTGAGGTCATTGTGCCTCTCTACTCATCAGTCATCAGCACCATACTTGAATACAATGGCCCTTTTGGGATGTACCTTACCCGACACCTGCAGCACCTGGAGAGACCCAAAAGTACCTCTCCAAGAGGGTCATGGGCGACAAACAGATGCCATATGCAGCTCACCTAAGGAAACTCCAGCTCTACTCAGTTACTTACCACCTACTCAGAGGCAATCTATGCCTGACATACAAAGCCATGTCAAAGCCCGAATTAATGGACATGCTCCACCTCAAAAATCCAAGTCCCTTAGAGATACACACTCCAGGGACTTAAACCTCAGCACAGGAATGAAAAGGACATGCTGGAGGGACAGATTAATTTTCTAGAGGCTCCCCTCACTCTGGAATAGAATCCCAATTCATATTAGACATAGCCCCTCGCTGACCCTCTTCAAGCCACATCTGGACACATGGATGGGAAATCGCAAATTCACCCCTGGGATCTCTTCTGTGTCCCTGCTAGACAGAGGCACAGTAGCCTAAACGTACATGGGCTATCTTGTGTGACCTACTATTCACTGGCACAATGTAGTACTCTGACAGGACTGCAAAAGCCAAACACACTCTGGCTAGGCTTGTACATACCCTAGGGCAGATAGCCTACTATCGACCTCTGAACCTATGCTTCTGCTCAGGATGCAAAATATTTACTGCTGATACTGTTTGTAGGTCTTTATCATCTTTGCTTTCTCAGTTTCTATGAACAACTTAGGTATCTGTGGAACATGTTTGATCATGACAGGGTCCCACTATATTATATAAGTGTCTGTTGTCATGTAACTGTGTGCACAGGGCAGATTGCTGGATAGTGAGAGGTTCCTGGGTTAACACATGCAACTGCCAGATGTGTGGCCCACTGCTGTAGTCAGATATGGCCTAAGTGTGTGAGCATGCCCAGTTCGGGCTTTCCATGTTTTGTTGCCTGACATATGTCTCATTTATCCAAGTGTGTAAGCATGCCCAGTGTGACCTTTCAGTATGTTGCAATCTGAAGTCTACTACATTTGTGGATGTGTGTGAACATGACCGATATTAACATTTATACTGTGTGTGTTGGAAGTCAAGTTCTGTTCTTACTGCAGGACTCACCTTTGTGTCATAACTCAACAGAGATTATGCTGTGCCTGCAGGGTTTCCATGAGATACTTTGCATAGACTTATCAACATTCCTTCATACTGGCTGAACAGTGCAATGCTGTCATGGTTTAGTGGTCCAGTACTTTAACTATGGTGCACAATATCCTGGGTTCGAGGCCCATCACTGCTTTATATTTTCATACTGAGCAGACCAGACTGCTTAAGGGGCAGTTAAGCAAATATGAGCATGTTGGCTTTTATTCTGCTATGCCCTACTTAGACCAGGCTTGTCCGACATTGCTGTATATTCACCAACTTTGCTGGACATTGCCCAATATTACTCGACACTGACCACAGTTGTACTAGTTGGTGTGTGTATTCTGTTTGCATATACTACATGGTGGTAAATGCTGTTTAGCACTACCTTAAATTGCTTGACACATGGCAATCATGCCTCAGGTGGTGCTGCAGGGCTGCCTATGTCAGATGCACATACTACACTCCCTGTACATGTTTGAAGCAGGTAGTGTCAACTTAGGCATCCCATTTACTATATGTGCGGGTCAGAGAGAGGTATCATTTCCAGGGTTCCTACTGAGCCAGTGTATGTGCTATGCATTGCCTCTTTTCCAAGGCCAAAGCATACTGGGCACGCCTCCTTCTACCTACTGGGGCAGGCTCAGGTTGTTCCTCCTCCGAGTCATGCTCTGCCTGTGATGACCTTGGCAATGGTGGGGGGCTGTTTGGGCCAGGCCTATGCTGGTCCTGCTGCAGCTGTTTTCGCAGGATCATATTATGTAGCATAGCACATACCATGACAATTTGGGTACATGTAGTTGGAGTGTACTGCAAGGCTCCACCAGATGTGTCCAGGCACCGGAACCATGACTTGAGCAGCCCAAACACATGCTCAATTACATTTCGTGTTTGTGCGTGTGCCTCATTATGGCATTCCTGTTCAGGTGTGCATGCGTTTCTGATGGGTGTCATCAGCCACGGCTCCAGTGCATAGCCAGCATCCCCCACTAGGTGACCATGTGGGATGTCCCCATTGGCAAATGTCTGGTACAGCTGCGTCAGATACCAGATATGGGAATCATGGTAGCTTCCAGGGCAGCCAGCACACACATTCAGTATTATGCCCTGGGCATCACACACGACCTGGCAGTTGATGGAGGGGAAGCCCTTGCGATTGAAGTAGACTGGCTGGTGCTTTGATGCATATGTGCGTGCAGTCTATTGCACCCACTACCTCAGGGTATTCCGCTATTTGCTGGAAGAGAAGCATATTGCTGGCCAATACCTCACGGGAATTGGGGAAATATACATGATCACCGACATGTGCTGACATGGCATCCAGAAACTGGTGCAGTACCCTGGATGCTGATGCCTGTGATATCCCCATCATATCACTAGTTGGTCTCTGGAAGGTACCTGTTGCTAGTATTCGTAGGCCAACACATACCTTGGTTTCCACTGGAATGGGTTTCCCTCTGTTGGTTCTGTGTGTGAGGCGTGGCCTGCACAGCTCAACAATTTGCTGCATGAGGTCTCTGTCCACTCTATAGCGTTCCACTATCTCCAGCTCATGTAGCCCCTTGTAGGTTACCCTGGGCCTGTACACTCTTCTCCGTCTACTCACTGGGGGTTGGTTGGCAGCATTCCCATTGTCACCACCCTCAGCATGTTGCATATGACAGCAATGGCAGCCCCTAACATTTCTTTGTCTCAGTTAAGCCTTTTCAGTATTCACTTCTCTTAGCTTACTGCAGTGCTGCAGTGTCTCTGAGCAATACATGGTGAAAAGTTGTTTGCAGAGTTTTAAGTGCTGGGCTGGGCTGGTTTACTGCCTGTGTAATTGCCTGATTCTGATTATTTCCACCTGCTAGCTCTGCTGACTCTCCCTGATTAACTTCCTACTGTTTGTTTTGCTTCCTTTTCCCTTTCCATTTCCTCAGGGGGCAGCACCGCTCACACTAGCGCAGACGCGCATACACGTGCTAACATGCGCGCAAACAGGCTTAGATGGACTTACACCAGCTAATTCCTGCCTAAACACGTGCACACGAGCGCAGAGGTGCTTACAAGACTTTAGACTGCCTTATACATGTTTACTCTGGCTTAAACGCGCGCACTGACGCTTCCAAGCGTGCACACTGTCTTACTCGTGTTTACAGGTGCACACACGCGTGCATACATGTTGCAAGCATTTTTCAAGAAACTTTAGTGATACCCACAGTGTGCACCTTCTATTTGTTGACTTTAGCTAGGATACCTGATGACACAACTCTTCCAGTGATGAGCAACTGACAGCTAACACATGACACTCTGTTCCAATGAGATTATCTTCTTTCATACATACCCCCTCCTGATGTCACCTATATCCTACTCTGTTACTCCCCTTATCCTAGTCTTACACTCCACTGACTGTGCTCATTTGTTATGTAGACTTGGGATTCACTATCCTTACCCTCATTTGCATAGGATTGCCTACTAATGCTTGGTTACATCTCTTAGACTGGGTTCCCCCCTTAGCAACCCCTACTCGGTAGCCATGTTGTCTTCAGCCTGCCATTGCCTTGCATTGTACAATACAAATCCCCATAAAATCCACATTTGTGGGTTTTAATTTTTATTTTTCTGTTTTTTTGAGCGCAGCCCGTTTGCGTGACGCTGCGCTACGCTTAAACATGGAAAGTTGGGAAAAAAAATGAAATTACTTTTTTTTCATTTTGCTTCGGGTAACATTGCCAATGGCTGTATATTTGGCCATTGGCATTCTTCCTCTACTGGATGCAACCTTTATTTGGAGCTGTCACGGCTCCATTTTGCTATTTGCCGAACGGTACTCATTTGTCAACTGAGTACATTTCTGCAGATAACACAACTCTTACTCGGACAGGTTCGGGTTTCCTGGATCGCAAATCTACCTCATTTGCATGCCTTTCAGCTGCAATTGAGGTAATTTGCATGTCCCGGCCCTGTCCATGTAAGAGCCATTTTAGGAGCTCTCTTACATGCCCCTACAGGCTGTTCCTGGATCGCTCGTCGGACATGATGACTGCATGGAGTCTTACTCTACTCTTAGACTCCGTGCAAGCCATCGTGAATCCAGCCCAATCTATTTGTAAATGTTGTTTTGAAAAGTTGTTACTGCCTTTTGTTTTGAAAAGTTGTTGTTGCCACCCCTTAGATAAGTTGTGGCTAAAAATCACCTTTGGATCAGTTCACTTACACAGTTACCTGACCATTTTTTATATATGTAGTAACATTGAGATTACTGTAGTTGGAGTAGGGGGAATGCTCTAGGATACCACAACGATGGATTTAGTATATGCTCCCCTCATTCGTGTAATCTACAGCATTGTATATTTAAGGGTTACATTCCCTTAAAAAAGCAATAGCTAAAAGCAATAATGAGTCATGTGAGTTGAATAGTGCAAGTCTTTATAAAGCTTTGAACAGTAAGCTGCACTGATCAGTGTATGTGAGCCCTTCTAACTAGCCCGTAATGGCAATGCATATTCTTAAAACTACTATATGTGTGTGCACTATATGGTATCAAAATAAAGTGTTATGCTACAGTCAGAATTATTCTTGTTTTTATGCTGAAAGCTGCTTTGGCCCTTCCTCTTCCTATTTTGTCTTGCTGTATTGATGTGTCGTTTCATGCTTTCTACTGTGATAATTCAACAGTATTACTGAGCAAGCCATCAGATGCCTTACTCTGCATTAGTTTCCCATTTTTTTCTTTTCTTATCTTTTTTTCTTTTCTTTTCTTTTCCTTTCTTTTATTTCATTTTCAAAATGTTCACATAAAAACAATTTCAGTATTGCATGGAAAATCACAAGGCTTATTCCTGGCATTCCTGGCATTGTCATTTTATTTCCTGTTTGTGCTGCACTGAGTCGGTTGACAACACTACACCACCAATATCTCTGAAAATGAAGGGGGATCCCTCAGATACATGGAAACTGTATCTTCAACATTTTGAGGTTTAGCTTATTGGCACTGCAAGGAGACTTGCAGAAAATTCTGAAAACAAAAGTTCAGCAGGCAATGTTCCTTTATGCCTCAAGCAAGGAGGCCATGAAGTATATAACACTTTTACTTTTAGAAGGGAGGAGAGAAACAAGATTTCTGCCTCACCAACACCGCAAGACAGTCCATTGCCTGGATGCATCTATTCTCTACCCTTCTTTATGCCTCTGCCATTCTCACCAACCTGAAAAAAACAGAATGATCAACACTAGAATCCTGCTACAATAAAATTGCCAAATTTGCCGGTAACTCCTCATATGGAACCCATCAATCTGTTGTCTTATGCCAGCTAAACTGGCTTGAGTTACCCAACCTCTTAACTCTCACACAACTGACCACAGCCCATGGCTTAATGTGCCAGCCAGAAAAATGCCTAGCATTCTGCAACATACTTCAACCTCAGATTAGCAAGAGACAACTAAAGTATTTCGGCTTTTCCCAGTTAGGGGTCGCCACAGTGGATCATTGGTCCACTAATGATTGGCAGTGGATTTTTACGGTGTCAAGTTGTCAGCCCAGCACCCAACCTTCAAAGAAGGAAAACTCACACATGCACACACCTACCTGCATGTCTTTAATGTTCACTCAACCGCGGAGAGGACATGCAGACTCTGCACAGAAGGCACTCCAGCTGAGAATCGAACCGGAAAACCTCTTGCTGTGAGGCGACAACGCTAACCACTGCAGCACCGCGGCCCTAAACTAGGAAGAGACAACTAAGATCCTCAAATAAATTTATATTGCTGGTCACAAAAGCTAACAACTACTATGGCAACTCTCTCTATTCTAACCAGATCTCCAGAACCTGGAACTCAATCCCCCAAAATATCATAACCACTAGTAATCCATATCAATTCAAAATACTTCTCAAAAACCACCTATCAAACTTATGGCTATGCTCCTGTCTAACACCAGGCTAACCAGATACTGTACTATACCTTAACCCTAACCAGCTATTTAGTTCAAGAGCAACCAACTTGAATACAGTCTTGTAAATATAACTTTTGTAAATAATTCTGTACCATAAGTACTGCACTACCTTTGTAAAAACTTAATAATTCTCCAATTAACTTCAGTATCCTTAAATCTGCAACAACTGCATAAACCTTAACTTTATTTTTATTTCAGTCCATGTAACAGCTGATCTGTGTTAATTCATGCTATTATGTTATTGTTTCTGACAAATTACGCATGTTTTGTAAGTTGTAATTTCTGGGGCTTTCCCACTGGGCCTCCACTGAAAAAGGGCAACCACCCAGTTGGACTAGCCCAGTAAATACACGTCAGATAAATAAATAAATTCCTGGAATACTGCAAGTCAAAGACGAACATATTCTGTGTGAAAATTAGTTTTTTCACTGGAAGTCAGGGATTTCAGGTGACCATAAATGCTTACATGTCTGATCTTAAGCAAAGAGCACAAGACTGTAATCGATTCATTGATTTGATCTAGACTTTTATGTAGAATCAGAGATTATCAGCTAACAAGAAGAATGTTAAGGAAAGTAAACTGCACATTAGAAAAGGCCATTGAAATATGCAGAGTGAGTAAACATTTTATTATGTAACTTACAAACATGACTGATGAGTTGAAAGCATATAATTCAAGGACTGAATGTATGAAAGAGGTGAAAATGAAGCCTAAATCTATTAAAAATACAAATAAATTTAAATTACAGGTGACCACATGGCAAAGAAAAAATGTCACCTTTTAACAAATGATCAAGAAGTAATCACAATTCCTTTAAGTGCTATGGCTACAGACATGAAAATTCATAATACAAAGTATTTAATCAAACCTTTAAGTTTTGTAGGGACAATACTTTTTGTGCTAGAGTCTGAAAGAAATGGAAATCAATACTAGATAACAAGATAGTAATGCCATAGAAGCTAAAGAGTAGTGGAAAGCTGAAATATTTGTTGGTACTATTGAACTTGAATGTACATTGCTATGCATTCTATCTATGAAGCTACTATTGAACTTGAATGCACATTGCTGCTATTCAGTTAATATAGGACATGTTCCACATTACCTCACAACATAAAGTGATTGCAGAATGACAAAATGTAATGATTTCAAGTTGCTAACTATAGCAAAAGTGATTTTTATCAGGCAAACCACTGAATGAAGGTAAGCAAGTTCCATTTAAGCTAGATACTGTTGCTGACTGCATCATAGTGACAGACTTCATGTTAAAAATGTTGACCATAAACAATAAACTATGCAAGCCTGCATCCATGTTATTACTCTACCGTGATTAAAATATCTCTGGATAATACATACAAATGTAAGAAATGCAATCTGTTGTTCCAGATAATGCCCTTCCAATTGCAATTAAAGCCGCCAAGTATTCTCGGCAGGGATGCTTATGTACTGTTTGCCATTGTGATGGAGTTCAAGTGCAGAATCACTTGTCTCCAGGAAAATGTAACATAAATACATCTGTCAAAGTAGCTGATCTTTTAATGTTGAAGACATAGAAAGGATGTGCCTCAGTTCTCTGCAAATGTCTCGGAGACTTTTGTACCCCCTCACACATTCATATGTCTTTTTTTTAAGTAATGCTAAGGTTAGTACAACACAGGTAGTCTAGTGATGAAATGTAAAGTACAGACAGTATGCATAAAATCTTGGTTTTCTGAAAATAAAAAGTTGTTGGTGCAGGCCAATGTTTTAGAAAAGTGCCTGATTTGTTCTTTACTACTCATCATAGAGTACAGAATGCATTGTGAAAAATACAATTACATTCTTAAGCAATATGTTGATTTATTTGAATGCTTACAATATGTACAAGCTAAATATCATGTAAAGCTTTAACCTGATTCAGTCACTGTGAATCATACTTCAGGAAGGTTATTAGTTGATCTTGATGGCACAGTTAAACAAGAACTGAAGTTTATGGAAGCAAATGGTTTTGCATTCATTTAGGCAAAATCAGCAGAGTGGGTGGATAGAATGATAGTCATAAAACAGGATAGTCAGGATAGAATTGATCTCCAAGATCTAAATAAATTGCAAAAAGGAAGCATTATCCACTTCAAACTATTGAAGAGGTGGTAGAAGGTATGCCAAGCACTAGACATTTTTCTTTCTTTGCTGCAAACTCAGAGTTTTGACAAATCAAGATGAATGTACCCAGTTCTAGTTGTTATACTTTTTAAGTATACCTTTATTGGTCTCATCAGCTCCAGAAGTACTCTGGAAGGCAGCATTAAATATAGATCAAGGGTTAGATGATGTAGGACTTACAAGATGGTTGCACATTGAGTAACAGCTTAATTCTAGCTATCCCAGTATGAAAACAGAAACTTAGCAGAGAAGGCCAGTGAACATTTGTGTTTCTGGATAAATTTCAGTAACTGGCTACTAAAGTGCACTGCCTGGATGCCAGGAAAAAAGAAATACAGAGGACCTGAAGGAAAATCAAAGTAGGGAAAAAACATTGACTGGGTAAATACTGCAGCTGTTTAGCAAAAAGCAGTGCAAGCTCCAAACATGACTTCCAGTAACCTAGAGGAAAGCATGAGACAACTGCGCACAGACCTGGTTAAAATAAATGAAACACTGATAATGTATATCGATTCAAACAACAAAAGGTTGAAAAAATGGAAGAAACTTTAAACAGATATTCCAGTGAGGTAATAAAACTGCAAAATCAGAGGTTGAAATGAAGAAAAAGTTGGCTGAATATGAAACTGCTTAAGAAGAGATGTTTAAAAAAATAATAGAATTAGAGGGCAGAACACATTAGGGAAAATTTGAGATTTTCAGCTGTACCAGAGAAAATGGAAAGAACAGACTGTATTAATTTTATGAAAGCACAAATAAGCAAATGGACTCGTATTCCACAGCAGGAGTAGTTAATTGAAATAGCACATTCTGTGTATGCTCCAAACCTGGCAATAAGAAAACTACCTAGACATTTAACAGTAAAGAAGTAGTCCTAACAGCAGAAGGAGTTAATTCTGACAAAACTGTGGTATCTAGTCCTCACATCTCCATGGAGACAATCTGATAAATAGAAATTGGCTACAATCTGATAAAGAGAAACTGGCTAGCAGATAATGCTCTCTGAAAGCATTCAGGTGTTTTCACAGCTGGGAGAGCTATAAAGATAAGACAAAACAGACAGCACATAGTAGAAATACACAGGCTGCACCGTGCATCTTAGCATGGTTAACGTTTAGGTTAACTCAAGTCTGTGAATGCAGATGTCAGTTTGGGACATTTGTTTATATTACAATGGTAAAAGTTCAATATTTGAAGATGTACATTGTTTTGTGTGTTAGTATTAAGTTAATAGGTTTTGGGGAGGGTATTAGGATGTGTTTGTTTTTTTGTTGTTTTTTTTTTTTTGTTTGAAGGTTTTCAATAAAACAAAATGTTTTGTAAGATGTGACAAAGGCTCAAATGGATATGACAAGAAACAACTGTATAAAAGTTCAACCTGCCAAACAGTGCATGCATGTAACACAAAAGCTGGAACTAGACATTTAGCAAAAATGTTTTTATACATAAAAGGTGGGAATAATAACTTTTTATTACAATGATGCTTTATATAAAGTCTTTAAATGTCAATGGTCTCATAGATAAATACAAAAAAGAAAGAGTAGTGAACTATATTAAAAATGTGGAGTCCAAATATCTATGCTAGAGGAGACACAATTGGAAAGAAATAAACATGTGAATTTGATAAAGAAAGGATTTCAGGATTGTTATTCAGCAGAATACATGGGACAAAGGAAAATATGTGTATTTATATTAATTGTAATAGGAGCTCCAGTAATGACAAAAGAGGGAAAAAAGATAATAATGGTAGATTTATAGTGCTAAGGGGCTACTGGCAAGGGAGGAAGATTACATTGGCATGTATTTATATTCCACATAAAACTGCTGTAATGGGGCTTAAGAAACTTCTGGGAGAAATAATGAACTTTCAGAAAGGAGTATTACTTATAGGTGGGGAATGGAATTTGATCTGCAGCAGTGAAGATGAAAATATTTATCATGGAAGATGTGAATTCAGTACTAGGAGTTCAGAGTGAATTTACATATTATTCTCCAAGATACAAAAACTGTGCTAGGCTAGACAGAATTTACATTTCTCAGGAACATGTGCATTTAATTGAAAGTCTTGATACACACCCATTAACTATTTCAGATCATGCGTCAGTAATAAGTAAAATAAAAACACAGGGTAATGAAATAAAAATGACACACTGGCACTTTCCAACCTATCTGTTGAAAGAGAGGAATATAGGGAATGGGTAGTGGAAATTACTCAGGAGCTATTAGAAAATACTTCTGAAAATATAGCTAGAGAGTGAGATAAAATTAAAGTGGAGTCTAAATATAGGGTGGAAATAAAAGAAAGGGAGATATAGTTAAGAAGCAATAAGAATTATTTAGAGGAACTAACAAATGTATTGCAGAATGGGCAGATCTCACAGAACAAGAAGGGGAGCAACTGTAGAATGCTAAGCAGAAAATAAGCAATTACCTCAATAATATGCATGAATTTAGAAAGATTGCTGTTAAACAACTGTTTAATAACTCTAGAACAGAAAATCTTTTAGCACAATGACTCGGGCAACAGAAAGTAGAAAGGGCTGTTGCCAAGCAAGCAGGTTAACAAGTGATCAATTAGCGGTATTATAAATATTTCAGAAATTCTATGAAAGTCTGTATAAAGCAGAAAAATATGGAAATCAAGAAAAGGTGCAAATGGAAATTTTGTGGAAGAATTAAATATGCCTAGGTTAATGGTAGATTAGGTTCAATTACTAACTGTTAGGATAGGAGGAGAAGAGGTAAAAATGGTGATGTATAACCATTCTGATAGATGGTATTCCTGTGGAAATTTGGAAGCTAGGAGGGAAAAAATGATCTGGAAGGTTTTGTTTAAAAGTACCAACATCCTGGAAGAAAGCAGTGGTAGCTGTAATATCCAAAGAGGGTAAAGATCAAACAGAGCCAGCTTTGTACAGGCCATTTCAATACTAAACCATGTTTATAAAGTGTTTATGTCTATAATGGCTAAAAGAATGGCAAAAATTATGCCAAATTAATAGATATGGATCAGTGTGGATTTGTGGAGGAGAGGCAAACATTTGACAACCTTAAGAGAACACTGATGATCCAGAGGGAAGCAGAATATAAGAAAATACCATTGTCGTTGGAGGGTCTTGATGCCAAGAAAGATTTTAACAGAAAAGGTGGCTGTATTTGCAGATTGTATTATTTTACACTTGACTAAACCAGAAAAGGAGACAGTTTCAAATCTTTGCAGGATACAAAATTAGAACATGCAGGCTTCCACAGTCAGATTATCTTTTATGCATTTCTTAGATGTGGTACAGTATCTCCCCAAGTTTATCTTGCACTTGTTACCTGTCACAGTGCTACTAGGCAAGCTATGAGGGTATGATTTATGTATGTATTTATTTATTTATTTACTTATCTATCTATGTATTTATTTATACATACATTTAACTTGCTAGGTACAAAAGTCTGTGGACCCTTTTCAAGCATGACCTGTATATAAGTCAATAACACAGTGAACTATAATACAATAAGACAGTATTTCACAACAAGTTGAAAAGCAAGTAATTACTGTAGAAGTGCAACATTGTATAGTAGCTTCTTAAGTGCAATAGTTTGATGACCCTTTCTAGGCATAACCCATGTCATAAGGCAATAAGACAGAATTTTATATTGCTGTAAGATATTATTTCACAATAAGTTAAAAATAAATTATAGGGAAGTGCAACATTGTAAGTTTGTGCTTACAAAGCAGTGCTTGTTGAGGGTGAAACACAAAGTAGTTACAGTACAAGTACAACTAGATGAAATGATATTCTAAATCTTGCAGTTATACTAAAATTTAAATAAAATCAAAATTGAGGTATAGAATGTTTTAGGAAGGACACAGTGTTGGTCAACAGAACAGGAGAAATGCTCTGAGTTGCATGCATGTTTAATACTGTGAATATGATGCTACCTATAATTCTACAAATAATTGCTAGTTAACATACTTTAGTTGCATTGCTGTTACAACTGAGTACACCTACAGTTCATATATTCTGATCACTGACAGATGTACACAGACAGGAAAAAATACTCAATACAGTAGCTATCAGATATTGCATGATTATCTTTATGGAAAGAATGCTACAGTGCAGTCAGATCATGAACCCATTCAAAACATATAAAGCTCCATTGCATTAACAGTGAATACTATTGTCCTAACCGAAATATGGCTTGCAAGTATATTATACTGATACTTTGTGCTAAGCACATTGACACGAGAGTAAAGATCTACTTAAATAAGACTTGGAAGTGCTGTGAGTTGTGTCACAGTTACAAATGACAGCACAGAAATGACAGAAAGTAGAATTTTGTACTGGAGATGGCATAGAGTTTAGATTGCTTTAAAACATCAGTATGACAAGATGGCTTGATTGTGTAAAATCACTAAGTGTTATTAACAAACCATAATCTCATTTCAAGACAATTTGTCATGTACTCTAAGTATGTCATTTGAAGGTGACCAAAGTAAACATTTATACTCAACTGCATAAATGTATGTTGTCTAAGATCATGAAGCATAGCTTGACATAAATAAATCCAAGGAAATGTGCATTTGATGTCTTGTAATGCACCAAAATAACTACAAGTATATAAGTTATAACAACATATTTAGCGTATGGAAGTTTAAGAATCAAAACCAGAAAGAGGAACTTATATGTCCTGAGAATCATTCAGTTCCTTGGTTAAAAGTAAGAGCAGACCTGTCCCAGAACAAACATTTACATTTTGCCACCATCTTTAGTGGCATAAAGAAATAAAACCTTGGCTATAGCTCAGGTGACCTGAGTTCAGTTAGTAACTTAGCGACTTGATGGAGCTGGCAGCAGAGGGTGAGCATGGCTATTCTGTGGGGAGGGTGTGGTGGAGCAAGATATCTACTACCACAGTGCCTCAGAGGATGGGCAGTGACACATATGTTCATACTGGGGCTGGGATTTTAACTCACAAAGCCACCACCAGGTGGTAGCCATAATTTAATAAAGGTGTTTAAAAATCATTTAATACATAGGCAAATACACATTAACAGAAAACAAACCATATTAACATTTTCCATTTACATACATTATACAGTATATATCACATATCTTTTCTTTCTTTCTTTCTTTTGAACTATCATCAATCCAAAATTACATAAATTGCTGAATTACTGCTTTCCCTTAAACCTCACTCCTCCTCATTCTAAACATTATTCTGAATATATGGTTCCCACAATTTCCATTTATTTCTATGTAATTTGCTCCTTTCCTTTTCTAAATATCCCTCTTCCAGTCATTTCACCTCATTTATAATGTTCAATATTTAAAATACAGTTGGTTTAGACTTTGAGTTACATTTTCTAGTAATTGATTTTTTTTGGAAGTCAACAGAATTAAACTTAATAAGGCCTTATTATGTCTAAGCAATTCAAATACTGTGCCCCAGCTCAAAAGAATAATTTCCTTAGCTACAGTAATTTGCCAGCTGGTGGTAGCCTTCATAGCAAAGGTGCAGGAGCATACACTTGCAAAGGGAAGACATTATAGGCTCTTTGGTAATATAGGTAGTCCATTCTCCACCCCTGGAAGTGGTATTAGGGCATTTGCAAATGTCCTCATATCTGGCATACTTGACAGGACACAAAACACCCTCATCATTACCTGTATGATGCTCCTCCCCCACATTGCACTCATTTTTGAACCTTTAGTGGATAAGTCCAACAGTACAAGGGAGCCATTGGACTTAAGTTCAATGTGGGAATAGGTACGAGGGCAAAATATGATTTAGAAAAAAAATCTACTTTTTTGATTGTTTAAACGTCTTTATTAAATTGTCACATAAGACATAGGCACACATACATTAATAGAAAATAAAATAAAGCATATTAACATTTTTCATTTATACAAACATGTTTTCTTTCTTTCTTATAATAACCCTGAATCCAACATTACATAAATTGTTCAGTTCCTGCCTTCCCTTAAATCTCATTCTATTTTTTTAACAGTGTATTGAATTATCACTTGTGACACAGACAAATTTACATTTATATAAAACAATCAAACTGTATTAACAAGTTCACATTTACAAACATTATACTTCACATATATTGCTGTATATCATATAACCTAAGCAACATTACATAAATTATTCAATTCCTGCCCTTTCTCTTTGTTTTTAAACAAGAAACATGTTTATTAAACCATCCCTTACAGCACAAACAATCATACATTTATATAAATAAAAACAATCCACACCAACACAATCCTAGTTGCAAGCATTTTACATCACAAGCCATACTGACACACTCCCATTTGCAAACATTATACAGCATTTATAATCTACCTAATGATTTTCAGTGAAATATTACATAGCTTAAGTCCTGTATTCTTTTAAACCTCATTCCTCCCCTGTATGTACTGCTCCCACAATTCCCATTTTTTCCACTCCCATTTGCAAACATTATACAGCATTTATAATCTACCTAATGATTTTCAGTGAAATATTACATAGCTTAAGTCCTGTATTCTTTTAAACCTCATTCCTCCCCTGTATGTACTGCTCCCACAATTCCCATTTTTTTCCTATGTAGTTTGCTCCTGCCCTTTTCTAAAGATTTCAGTTCCATTTGTTTTATCTGTTACTGTTATTCCACATGTATTCTTCCCAAAAATTCCATTGATTTCTATGTAATTTGCTCTTTCCTTTTTCTAAGGAATCCCTCTTACAGTTTTTATCTCTTTTACAATATTCAATACTTCAAAAACAGTTGGTTTAGATTATGATTTCCATTTTCTAGTAATTGCTTTTTTGGCAGCCAACAGAATTAAACTTAACAAGGCCTTACTATTTCTAGAAAATTCAGATCCTGTGCCCCAGCTCAAAATAATAATTTCCTTACTTACTACCATTTTCTCTCCCAGTATTTATGACAGAGTACTCTGTAGAGAATTTTTAAATCTGCTAACTCATTACACCCCAAAAAACATGTTCCCAGTTATCTCTCCTATTTTTGGAGTATTGCTTAACATGCCATAAAGTTACAAATCAATCTGTGAGTATCATCCTGAAAGTTATCATTATGAGGCATGAGATACAAAAGAAAGTTATATGACAATAATTTGTAAGCTGTAATTTTGTCGAAGTTGTCTTTGGTCCAATAAACAAGTTAAACAAATAGTACAGACTGTAAAAATATATATAAAATAAATGTGGGGACTAAGAGTAAGCAGATTGCTATGTATTGGTTCTCAAGTACAGAAGCTCTCAATTACAGTGTTTAGGATTGTTGGTGCAGTTTGTTATGATTTGATGTTTCAGGTCAGAATTGCCTACCTGCCAGCTTCATAGGTGAACTAAATTTCATTAGTAACTTTGGCACCTGTTGAAGCTGGAGTGGGGAGGCTTGGTATCCCCATCCAGAGAAGGAGGGGCTATCCTGAGTTTTCATGATACTTCTCTGAGGAGGCGTGGCAGACAGACACACAAGTGTATGGGGTGTGACTGTGGCTTACCGAGTCATTCACTGGTTGCCTTCACTGGATGTGTGTGGAAATGTGCAACAGCATGGGGAAGGTGTAGTGGCCCTCCAGGTGACACAGGTCAGATATTCTCCCATCCAGAGGAGAGGTTAAACCATCACTAAAAAAAAATCAAATAGCTGCCTGGATGATGGCTCCTGCAGCTGGCTCTAATCCAGAGATAAACAAATGAAAAGGTTGAGAAAGACAAGCTAATGGTAAGCAGACAATGGGGAGAAAAAGCACAGAGAAAAAAAGATATATCATTTTCCTTACTCGTGTTTGAAAATAGCTATATTATAATAGAGCTGCTACAGGAAAGACAACAAAAACAGAATAATACTATGACAGGTCAGCAAAGAAGTTTTTTTGCTGTAAAGGAAGGAGAACGTTTTAAAGTAAGCCCATAAATAGTTTGAAATTCTTCTTTTGGTATTAAGTACACAAGCAAAACCAAACCAAAATCCACAAATGGAGCTGTAATTCCCTCTAAAGAATGATGTCAAAACCAAATGGTGTAACGACAGTCTTTATTCTGATGAA
This sequence comes from Protopterus annectens, assembly GCF_019279795.1. Taxonomy (NCBI): domain Eukaryota; kingdom Metazoa; phylum Chordata; order Ceratodontiformes; family Protopteridae; genus Protopterus; species Protopterus annectens. Next base: position 950,601,811 of record NC_056735.1, read on the forward strand.
CAAATCCAAACGAGTATAAGCGCTTCCGTCTGCCAACATGCAGAGTTTATCAAATACACAATCTAATTCATTACACATCTTTAAATACCCTTTCTAATTTAGCAAATGATTCAATTTAAAGTGAACTTGCACTAATATAAACATTCAAATCACATGTTTAAAAATACAATAACCATTAAAAATATATATAAGTTTCATAGAACTTTCACTCTGGCAACTAAAATAGGCTTTATGGAGGCTAGTTCATTCATCCCTGGTAATTCACATGTGTTTAATCGCAGTTGCCATTGCAGTTCACTTTCCTCTATTTTGTTATGCCAGTTACCCCCTCTGGCATTTTTCTCCACTATTTCTAAAATCCCAAATCTAAATATAGTAAATGAGGGGCAAGTTAGGGTATGTTTGTACAAAGCATTGTTAACGTTGGCAGATCTGATAGCGTGTAAATGTTCATATATCCTTCTTCTAAAAACCCTCTCAGTTTTTCCTATGTAAAATCCATTGCATCCTTCACATATATCAATGTACACCAACTCCTTACTTCCACAGTTACCCGCTGCCAATCTAATCTCTTTCAATGGTTCACCTATCCTTACTACCTAGTCTCTCAATATGTAAACACATTGTGCACACATCCCACATGGTCTCATACCTTTTTCCGAGACCTTTTTTAAGGGCTGTTCCAAGAGGTATTTGATGTTGTTACCCATCTTGTGGGTAAATGTTGGGTGATACCCTAATTTCTCCAAAAGTTCATTGTTAATGCCCAGGATTGTCCAGTTCCTCTCTAAAATCTTCCTAACTTTTACCCCAAATGAACCAAATTGTGTCACCATTGAGTGCCTGAAATTCATTGCAATTGTACTGTCTTGTTCAACATTCTGATACCTGTTCCCAGTGTGCATCAGGGAATGACCATCTGAGGTACCTAATAAGGTGTTAAACTTAGTTCCCCATCCTTCAAGAATCTCCAAACAAGCAAGCCACTAAGATTGAACATTCTGAATCTTCAAGATCAACCAATATATGAGGCATATATATGCAATTTATTGCAGAAGCATAAGACATGTTCAGCTACATTGAAATGTCTCATTGCAAAGCCAGGACTCTAAAAGGCTTCTGTTGGAGTCTTCATAGTACTCATCTTGTAATTGTCTATCCTGAGTCTATTGTGGATATTTGAAGTATTCAGAGTGAGCAACAGCATTCTCATACTCCTAGGTTCTCATAGTTTCATCCAGTGTACAGACATGAAAGTTGTCTATCAACACTGTCTCATTAAGCTTGGGATCAAATACATAACTTCACGTCCAGTGATCAAAGGTAAATTTAAAAGCCTTTACATTTTCAGATAAGTCTGATGTGAATAGGTACAAAATTCCATTGTCTAGGAATTACTTAAGTAATATAGTTATGTCTCAAAGATGTTCTACTTTGGACTTCCAAGATGGCTGCACACTGATCAAAAGCTTAATCTCAGCTCTCCCAGTGTAAAAAAAGAAACTGAGAGATAAGGGCCAGTAACTCTGTCCAGATTTAGTAAATTTGGTTACTAGGTAGTAGGGGCATTTCAATGATTCCAGAAAAGAAGAAACCATGAGAGCCTGAAAGAAAATCAACCAGAAAAGGTGAGGAGGAAACACTGACTGGGAAGAATCCTGCAGCTGTTCAGCACAAAAAAAAAAAAAAAAAAGTTCAAGTTCCAGCTCTGGTGCAAGACATGACTTTTAGTAATCCTGAGGAAGAAATAAACCAAATGTACTCAGAGATGATTAAAATAAACAAAATATTTATGGAGTATATCAACTCAATTAATAAAACTGTAAAAACCAGAGATTGAAATGAAGAAAAGGCTGGCTGAGTATGAGAATGCTCAAGAAGAGCTGTTTCAAAAAATGGTAGCATTACAGGGCAGAGCCCACATGGAAAACTTGAAATGTTCTGCTGTACTATAAAAACTAGAAGGAACAAACTGTATTAATTTTAAAAAAGCACAAATAAGCAACTGGACTGGTATTTCACAGCATATTTGTTAATTGAAAGGGAACATTGTGTCTATGCTTCAAACCTGGCCATGAGAAACAGCCAACACCTGTATTAGTAAAGATAACAATCATTCCAGCAGAAAGAGTTGATCTTGACAAAACTGTGGCAGAAGGGCAAAATATTAAAAATTGGAGACAGTAAAGTATTTTTGGAAAATGATTATTCACGGTAAACCAGGCAGAAGAGAATCAAATGTATCCCAGCAATCAGGGAATGTCGAGAGGCAGGTGTGAGATTCAAGCTTTGTATCCAGCTGTCTTCAGATTATTTTTTCCTGGAGGATCAAAGTCATTTTTTGATACAGAACATGCTAAGGAGGAAATACAAAAGTTTCTCCGACAAAAAGTGAGCCAATAAACCTAAGAGGACTCTGCTTCTCAATCTTCTGATAATAAAACTCACAGAGGAAATGCTTGAGAAAGAAAAAAGCACAGGAGTTGACTAGAAGAATCAAGAGTTCCTTGGACTTGAGCCTCTGTCTGGGGTTAGGAGATAGAGATGAACAGGAAGAATACCAGCAACATTGAAATTAGAGAATAAATCAATCAATTTGTGAAATATGGATTTGTAAGAAAAATTGGAAAGATTGGACTTTTATTGGGGACTGAAAAGCATACACCCCCACTTCACATCATTAATGTTTTGAAAGGTCATTAGAGGGAAAAGAAACAAAAGTAACTGTAACTAAAACAATTTTTGTTCTTAGCACTATTAGTAGAAAACATTTCATTATATAAATTGCATGTTATAAAGCATTTTTGTTATTACTGTATGTGATAAAGATACTAAAGTTAGAAGTGCCTTGTATTCTTTTTAGTTTTAAGAAATATAGGCATTACAGTGTAAAAAGAGAAGAAAGCCTGGACAAAACAATGTTTAAGTTAATATGTTGTAAACTTGTGTTGCTGTGATGGGGGATGGGCTGTAAAAGTGATATGTTTCCTCTTACTTTTGCATAGGTGAACAACTGGATTAGAGCCATTAGCTTAACCTAGTAGCACATTTTTAAAGAAGTAATTAAAAAAGCACTGAATGTAATATATGTAATGACAAGTTTTTCTTTAGCAAATAAATGTTCAGTTTGAGAAGGCCTCATCTGAGGGCATCTGTATATTTTATTCTTAAGTTTTCATGGAGACAAGCAGACTGGTATGCAATAAAAGCCAGAGCACTTTTTTAAGGCTAAAAGTTAATGTTTTCTGAAAGAATATAAGATGTATTTCACATGGGGAGGGAGAATAAAGATAACACTACAACAGACAGCAGTTAGTGTAACTAGAATCATAGGCTGTAAGATGCATCTTAGATAGGCTAACCTTAATTTTAAGTCAGGTTATGTTTGTGTGGTTGTGGCTATCAGTTTGAGACAGTTTGCTCCTTTCAGAAGGGTTAAACTTCATTATTTGAGGATATACATAGATTTCCTTGCATTCACCACTGCAGTATTCATTAGGTATGGGATTCTCTGCCATGGAAGTCCGACATCCAGCCAGTCTACTAAAGCCTACCGTTGCTTTAAGGTATGCTGAACTTAATCCAAGTGCTCCTTGTGTAGCACAGATCATAAAGGTGACATTCAGGTGTACTGTCCTCAGAAATTTGCCACCAGTCAGAATGCTGGTTTTAATCACTGGTTTGTTTGCTTGCATCTGTTTTCTGCCATTTTCACTGCATTTTTGTATTCTGGTGATAACTCCTGTTTGCTGAAGTCCTCACCATTCCAGGTAAGTACCCAGTTGGGGCTTTGTTCTTTTTCTTGAATTTTTTTGTGCTGTTTGGGGATAATGTCATCCAGGAAGGGTAAATGCTAGTGTGGGAGATAGATTCCCCATAAAGACTGCCACGATAAGGGCCTTTTTTGCCCAGGAGCTTCTCACGACCATATGTCTTGTACGATTTGTCAGGGTTGTTTTCCGAAAACCCTTCATAGCAGGCTTTCTTCCATTTCATTGTATCTTGATAACCAATGTCTTAAGCTTCTTTATAAAGATACAATGGAAAGAACCTCCTGCCCTGAGGGTCAGCCATCAGGGAAGAAGAAAGTAAAAAAGATAAGACCAAAATCATCCGCTGTCCAGCCTCTGCCGGGTATTTCTCCTGAGGTTGCTACAAACCCAGAGGCTCATCCGGCTATGTTGTCAGATTTCTCTGCCACATAGGGGTTGGAGGCCATCAAGGATCTGGTGGGCACCACGTCTGAGGAGGCTTTGCAGGTGTCCATTTCAAGCATTCAGGGGGAACCACGGTTGATTGTTTCTGAGGGGTCAGGTTGGTTTCTGCAGATTCTTCTTAGGGAAGAAGTTCCTATTATGGTTGTTGAATGCTGTCCTGAGTCAGTCAGAGCCTTTTCAGTTTTCTAGGGTGGACATTCTCTTAAAAAAGAAACAGAAAACTAAGCATGTTTCTTCTGCTCCTAGGGATCCACAAAGTGAGTGGCAGGCCTTTACTCAGTGGTTATTTAATGCTATACTGTCATTAAAGCCCTCACAAGGGGTTTCAGTTCCTGTTCCTCCTTGGTCCTCTTCTTCATTTAAAAGGCCCAGGGAACTGAATTCTTCTGAGGAAGAGTTGGATTCTGATGAAAAATCCCTTACTTATTCTACTCAGATTCCTTCTCCTTCAGACTATGGGTCAGATTAGGAGGAATCTAATAGTCCAGGTACTCCTTCTGAGGGAATTTCTTTTGGGGACACAATCTCTAGGATGATGAAATTTGTTTAAGTGAGATTGTGCTCAGGTTTGTGATATCCATAAGAGGTAGTATGAGTTACTGCAGATGGAATTTCCTAAACCTGCAGCTATTCCACCTGTTTTGACCACTTTACTGGATGTTTTTTCCAATGCCTCAAAGCACCTGATTCTTTGCCCCCTGCTCCCAAGATGTCTGACAGGTTTTATAGGGTGCCTGAGGATTGTCCTTTTTGTTTATATGTCCTGCTGATGACTCCTCTGTGTTGGCTGTAGCCTCTGAAAAGCCGTCTCAGTTGCTACCTTCATCCAAGTTACTGCCTTCTGACAAGGGCAGCAAAAACATGGACAGGCTGGGTAAGAAGGCTTATACTCTGGCTGCCCTAGGTTTTAGGGCAATTAATTATCAGAACCATATATCTAGGTATGTGTTGGCTCTTCTTTTCAGGCTTGTCAGCTTTTTTATGATCTTCTAGACTCTGAAATTAAATCTTCTACTCTTTCCTTGCTAGGGACTTCCTCTCAAGTAGTTCATCATTTTATCAAATGTAGTTATATGCAGCAGAAGCCTCTTCTAGGGCTGATGATTTTGGTTCAGTAATGAGGAGGTATTATTGGCTTAGGCTTTGACCTTTACTGGATGATATTAAGGCTAAGTTGATGGATGCTCCTCTGGATAATAAACTTTTGTTTGAGGAAGCGGCTGCTGGTTTGTTTAAGTCTCTTCAGGTCAAGGGAAAGGCCTTATAGGAGTGTTTGCTTCTCCTGTGTCTAAATTTCAGAGAAACTACCCTTCAAAGCCATGCCTTGTTTGTAGGCAATCTTGCTCACCTGCTAAAGGTAAAAAGGGTGGTAAATGGGCTCCCCTGCTAAGGCCACAAAAACTGTAAGGATTCAAAAGCCTTCCTTTCCTGACAAACCAGGTGCTGCCTGACTATCCACTGTTTCCAGCAACATTCCACTTTCTCTTCCTATTTGGCTTCAAATCACACAGGATTCTGGGGTTCTGTGAATCATTCATCAGGGTTACTTCATAATGTGGATATCCCATCCTCCTTTTATGGGCATTCTTCAGCATAGTCAGGAACAACTTCCTTTTTTCCCAGAGGTTCTTAGAGATCTCTTGTCTCAGGGTACTATTCAAGAGGTGCTTGTGTCCCAAAGGTGGAAGGGGTTTTATTCAAGAATGTTTCTAGTGCCGAGAAAAGGGGGTACTTGGAGACCGATTCTAGACCACTTTCATCTAATCACATTTCTGATTGTGCCTTCCTTTCAGATATTGTCCCCTCAGTCTCTATTTCCTCTCTTGCTCCCTCGGGCCTTTCTGGTGTCCCTGGATCTCAAGGATGCTTATCTCCATATTCTGATCCATCCTCTTGACAGGATATTTTTGCGTTTCTCTGTTGCTTTTTGGGATTTTCAGGTCTGTGCTTTGCCCTTTGTCCTTTCTGCTGTCCCAAGGGTGTTCACCAAATGGTTTGCTCCTATGATTGCTTTTTGCAGGCTTCAAGGATCCAAACATTTCCTTACTTTGATGACCTGCTGATTCAGGCATCCTCTCCAGCAGTCCTTTTGCAAAATCTTTGTTTTGCCATTTCTCTTTTTCAGAGCCTGGGGTTCATGATAAACTTTAAAAAGTCTTCTCTGACTCCTTCTCAGGATCATATCTTTCTGGGTTGCAGGATTCAGACGGTGCCAATGCTGGCATCCCTGCCTCCTCCAAAGGCCTTAACTTTCATTTTTCACTTTCAAACTCTTCTTCCCATGGCCTGCATTACAGCCAGGGAATTTCTGGGAACTCTGTGTTTCATGACTTCCACCATTCTGATGCTCCCTCTGGCCAAACTCCACATGAGGAAGTTCCAGTGGTTTCTAAAGTAAGTGTGGCTTCAATATGTGCATCCTCTAGACTTTACAGTTCCTCTTCTTCCTTTTCTCAAGAAGAAACTTCTCTGGTGGATTCAGCAGTTGTTTCTGAACCCAGAGCTCTCTTTTACTCCCCCTCTTCCTTCTCAGGATCTGTTAACAGATGCTTCAGATGTGGGATGAGGAGCAACTTTTGACTCCATGAAGGTACAGGGAGTGTGGTTACCTCATCAGCAGAAGGAGCATATCAACATCCAAGAGATGAGGGCTCATAGGATCATAAGATCATAGGAGGTTACTAGGCTAATGGCCCTGTGGCCCTTAGAAGCCTAGCCAAGCGTTTATCCCAAAAAAAGAAACCTCACTCAGTACCTGTCACTTCTGTCAATGAGGGACACAGGTGGAAACCCTGGGACAAATTTGTGGTTTCCTATCCATTCATCAGGGTTGGATTTGAAGGGGGTCAGAGAGGTACTCTGCTTGACATGTATAGGAAGTCTATTCCAGAGATGAGGCAGCCTTTCAGAGACACACCTGTCCCTCCAGCAGGTTTTGTTGATGTCACATATTAGATTTTGGCCTTTTGAGTGGGTAATGTGCAAAGAGTTAGACTTACAGATATGGAGCATCTCTAGTAGGGCAGGGTCCAATATTGCCTTGTAGGCAAGACACAGATCACCTCTGAGCAATCTGTATGATACCAAGTAAAGTGATAGTGATTTATGCCTGTCTGCATAGGACAGGTTTTAGAGGCCATGGATTCTCTTTGTGAGGTATTTCTGTGGCCTTTCCATTTGATGCAAGTGTTTGGAGAGGTGCATACCACACAGGGCATTATACTCAATTACTGGCTTAATGAGGGTGGAGTACAGAGAGGTAATAACCTCCTTTTTTTCTGAATGCAATCCCTTTACCTATCAAATGAACCAAGTTAAAGGCTTTTCTGACCACTGTCGCTACATGATGGTCGAATGTGAGATTGTTGTCAACCTGAGTACCCAGGTCTCTCACCACAGGTTGTGTGCATAGGGGGTTGCCATTGATGTGGTTATCAGTAGGGGCCATGTTTTTGCAGAATAGTATGATAATACATTTTTTTGTGTTTAAGTTAAGACCATGACTTTGGCACCAGTCATTTGTTGCTGTGAGACCCTCTTGCAGTATGTTAACATCATTTGGGGGGTCAATGACAGCACTCAACTTACAGTCATCTGCAAACTTGGTCAGCCACAGGCCTTTTGTCTTTGCTTGGACCTCTGAGAAGTAGATGCCAAACAGTAGGGGTCCCAGGACAGATCCCTGGGGAACACCACTAGTGACAGGTCTGCTGTCAGAAGTGGAGGCACCTATTTTGACCTTGTGGTCCTATCAGTGAGCCAGTTAGCCACCCACCTGATGAGATAGAGATTTATGCCAAATTGTGTTAGCTTTTCAATGATGCCTGAGTGGGGAATTTTGTCAAAGACCTTGGCCAGGTAAGCTGTATGTACTGACTTTCTCTTATCCAGGGCCTTGGTGACAGTCACAAAGAAGTCAACCAGGTTCAACAGGCAAAATCTGCCATTGACGAATCTGAACTGGGTGGGGTCAAGTGCTTGGAGATTACGTATGTCCTTGTTTATGAGATACATAATAATATGCTCCATGGCTTTACAGATCAGACTTGTCAAGCTAATGGGGCAATAGTGTCCAGGGCCAGTAGTGGCAGCACCTTTGTGCAAGGGGATGACAATGGCAGTTCTCCACTCTGCTGGAATGAAGCCTGTACTTAGGCTGCGGTTGAATAGGGTGCTCAATGGTGAAGCTAGTTCTTGCTGGAGATGGTGCAGAATACAGCTTGGGATACTCTCAGATCCCATGGAGGCTGTGTTCTTTGCCTTAGATAGGGCCTTTAACATTTTATCTATGGAGATGTGAGTTGCGGGACAAGTATCATGGATGTCAAATGGGCCTTTTGAGGGATAGGGTGGTGAAGTTTCTACTGAACCTATCTGCTAGCAGGTTGGCTAATTCAACAGGATCAGTACTACTTCGGAACAAACCTGGGCTTTGCCATGGAGGTTCCTGACATAACTGAATAAGGCTTTGTGGTTTCCCTCTGTTTTGGAGGCTACTTTCAATTCATAATTGGCTTTGGAGGTTTTCACTAGTGATATAATTTGCTTGTTGAGGCTGAAGAGGGAGTTTTTCTAATTTGAAATTTGTTCCTTTTTACACTTGGACAACAGTTTCTTCCTTTTGTTGTAAAGCCTGTTGATAGAAGATGCCCACCAGACAGGTTTGTGTTTCCTAGAGGAATAGGTTTTAGTTCTGTTGGGTATGGCTGAGTCCATGCTGTTGTACAGGTGCTTGTATACTGCATTGGCATACTGTTCAGTATAGTTGTCTGCATCCTGTTAGGGGGCAGTGGTGTGAAGCTACTGATACCCTCCCTTAGGAGGTTGTAGTCGGCTTTTGAGAAGTTTTTTAGCCAGGTTACAGCGGGGGGGGGGGGGGGGGTTGAAACTTTGAATGAGACAGACCGATGATCTGATCTCACCAGGGAAGAACATACTATGGGAGTAGTGCAGCACTCACCCACGTTGGTGAGAACCAAGTCCAGAATGTTATTTCCCCTTGTTGGGGATGAGACATGTTGGTCTAGTGCATTAGAATTAATGAAGTCAAGGAATCATTGGGTGAGTGCATTAGTGCAGCAATAGTTCACCCAACCTATGCTGCAGTAGTTGAAGTCACCAAGGATCAGGGTGTTAGGGGGTACCTTGATGGAGTCAAGTAGGTCCAGGTAAGAGGAGTGGGTGTCCTGAGTCATGCAGGGGGGATCTATAGCTGGCTATAACTTGGATGTGTGTCTTGCCAACTGTCAGTTGCACCTGGAGTAATTCCAGTGTGTCATGCTAGCAAACCAGTCTGCAGGTGTGCCTGTCCTAAATGAAGATAGATACTCCACCATCCTTAGTCTTCCCGACCTCATTTTGGGGTCAAAATGTGTGGAATGAGGTATAGCCTGGTAAGGCAGGGGTGCTCTCTGCAGCCCTGAACCAAGTTTCCATGACTGCACAGGCATCTGCATCTTCCAGTGTGAGGAGAGCCTCCACTGAGTGCATTTTCAGGTTAAGGCTCCTAGCGTTAAGCAGCCTGACCTTCAATTTGCTTTTTGACATCTTTTATGTTAGAAGGTTTGTCTTTGGGACATAGCCTAAAAAGGCACAATGAGGGAGGCAAGAGTCTTGGCCATGATCCGGAAAAATCAAAAATCTCTGATACCAGGCCTGTACATATCCGAACATATACTTATGGCATTTCTGTTGTTCAGTGTAAGGTTTACATGGCTCCCAAATGAGTTACGTCGTATTGTTCTGAACCACTGCCGGTAAATATTATGGCATTATACACAGCATACAACTTCTTTAAAATAAAGAGGATGTCACATACAGTAATATGTAAATAAGATTAATAGTCTTTTAAGAAAGTTATAGCTAAAACAGATAGTGAGTCATTTGACTTGAAGGATAGTGAGTACAGTCTTCAGTAAGACTCTGAACAGTAAACAGCTTAGTGCATATGCACCTCTTTACTTGTTCTGCTTGATAAAGTATATTCTTCAAACAAGTATATAGCCATGACATTTCACACCTGCAGTTCTGATAATCCAAGGATTACAGTTACAGTCCTGGAAATGTCAACAAGCACCCAAAGAGGGCATTATATATTTACTAAATTGGTTAAGCTGAATAAGTAAACTTCTAGGTTGAGATTCAAAAGGTATGACAAGACAGCAAAATCACATAAGAAATTCAATGTATAACAGAAGATGTTAGAAGTAAGAAAAGACAAAGAAAGATAATGAAACAACAAAAACCTAGAAATGAAGAGAAGAGAATGAGATCATAAAACAGGATAGGGAATCAAGTAAGGTTACAGTGATGATTGTACTCATTTCAAACACTTCTTTTTAATGCAGTTCTTGAAAAAATGAATCTTTCCACTGAGTTAGAAAAGGTAGGAAAGTTTATCCCTTAACTGCATATTTCAAATGAATCACAAAGGGAAGGAACTTTTTTCCAGTTTGCTAAAATGAACAGCAGAGTGAGCATCACTGTGTTTTTCTTTTTTTTTTTTTGTATTCTAGAATGCAGATGACCTGCCTAGTAGAAAGTCTAAGTCAAATTCTCCTACGCACCAACAGCTGTTTTCTTTAAAGGAACACATTTATATGTGTACAGGAGGTTATAGGCAAACGTGAGCTGGATGAAGGCCACCTGCTGGCTGAATTTCAAACAGTTTAGTTTGCACAGGGAATAGAAGTGGTGATCCCTACCTTAACAACCAGCTATAATCCTAATTATTCTGTTATTACAAATTTATAACTTGTGATTATTTGGAAAATGAAGACCTGTGAGCAAGTGTACTGAGCAGGGAAGTAAGAGAAACAAGGAAGTATTTCTGGTGATTTAGTTTGCACTAGAAGAGAGAAACAACCTGGCCTTGCAAAGTCTTCCAAGTATATTATAAGTTGTCTGGCTCTGTGGCATAGAGAGATGAAGCCCTGACTATGATACTGACAGCCAGACTCTGATTACCAGCTTGGGAAGCGGTATGTAGTGGGAGGGTACAATGCCAACTATCCTAATCTGGAAACAAGGGACTGGTGGTTTAATGACTGTTTCCTTGCTTATAAGCACCAAGCTGCTTGCAGAATAACTGTAATTGGAGATGTGGGCTTACTTTTCCAAACCAGTGGTGGCAGACCTCATTAGCATGTGGTGGTAACACTCACATGCAGGGGAGAAGGCATAGTATGCGCTTGCAGTGACACATGTATGTGCCTACATCAACCACCAAGGAAAAGGGTTAGAAAAAACACTGATATTTGCATAAATTATAGCTTTCCTGATTATCCATCAACCCTCGGGGAATGACTGGACAAACTGATCACAGTGATGATGATTAGTAGATTACTATTGCTGTAGGACAATAAACATGCAGATACATTTTCTGATTAGTTCAAGCAACAACAGTGTTTACCTGTTCTATCAGACTTCAGTTTATTATCTGTAATGAGGGCCAGAAGCTTAAGTGAAGTAAGTTTTTTATTTTCCAGTTTTCCAAGGTGGTATTGTAAAAATAATCAATAGCCTGGATACATGTAGAATTTTCTGACCTAGGAAAAAATCATTGATTTGATCGTTGAGCTATTAAGGCAGATTCCCAAAGAATTAAGCTATTACTGAAGAGAATCAGGACTTCAAATTAAAATTTAACTACGGAAGTACTAACATCAGTGGGAATATAGGTAAATTGCCAACTGATTCTATATGTTTTGGTCTCCCACAATGATGGATGTCATCATGTCATGAACAAAAACTGATGAGACTGTGGGATAGCAACAGATATTTGACAGCATCTTGAAGACTAGTATATTCATGCAAGATAAGCATACTATGTCAAATACTCTAGTACTGATTAGCTTGGATTTTATGAAGATGTTTAATTAGATAGAATGGTCCTATCCGAAACATGAGTTATTAAGCTACTTTTGAGAAGATTTGTAGATTTATTATTCAATATCTATAAAAGTTGACAGACTGAGGTAAAAATAATTTTGCTCTCTCTAATTCTTTTTAGTTACTGTGAGACACAAGGCAAGAGTGTCCTGTCTCTGCACTTCTATTTGCCTTTTATTTGGAATCATTGTCTATCACCACTACAGGTTCTGACACCAGGGGATATGTACTACAGCAAAATCAAGTGAGAATATCTTTATATGCAGATGATGTCTTAGTATAGCTATCAAACCCAGAAGCGCTTTATAAACCATTTTGTACTTTACAAAAATGTAATGATGTCTCTGGCTGATATTATGATATTATGTTAGATTATATTTTACTTATCTTCTGTTTCTCAGTTTTGTTTCACCTCTAGTCTTATTTATTTATTTGTTTGTTTAAATTTGTTAACAATGGCAGAATACTGGGAAGAATTTCTTTATGATTTATGCATGTCCTCTAGTGATAAGTTGCACTTAAGTTATTATGGATCAAGTTTTCAGGGTTTACAGGGTCATTATTGGAGCTTATAATATAAATACAATTCTTCTTCTTCTTTCGGCTTTTCCCAGTTAGGGGTCACCACAGTGGATCACCATCCGCTGATGATTGGCAGTGGAGTTTTACAGTGTCGAGTTACCAGCCCGGCGTCCAACCTTCCACAGAAGGCACACACACGCACCCACTCACATCTAGGGCCAATTTAGTGTGTCCAATCCACCTACAGCATGGCTTTGGGATGTGGGAGGAAACCGGAGCACCCTGAGGAAACCCATGCGACCACAGGGAGGACATGCCGACTCCGCACAGAAGGCACCCCAGCCGAGGATCAAACCGGAGAACCTCTTACTGTGAGATGGCAACGCTAATCGCTGCACCACCGTGGCCGCCCCTATAATAATATAAATACAATAAACAACAAAATACACAATTTGTATTACAGTATACAGTGTGGCAAGAAAGCAGCATAGAATCAGGAGACATATAATACAAATTCAGTTCATAGCTCTCAGCTGTACTGATTTTCATAGAATGTCCAAGTTTTTGCCTCATATTTTTGGTCTATTCTTCTTAAAATGTGTGGTTTGATGTCAAATCACTATGGATTGAAGTCACTAAATAACAACAAACATTTGAGTTTCAGACTTAATATCTTTCAGGAAATGCAGGCTAATGCAAATCCTGTTAATCTAGCAACTTTCTAAGTTTATAAGAGCAATATTTAAAATCTATCACTATTTTTAGACCTTTGTCCCCCCATTATTTTAGGCTTTTTCCAGATTTCTTGCACTAAGAGGTTGAGAGGTATGACTCAGTCTGAAACATTAAAAACAGGGAAAGAGATGAAAAATTGTCATTAGGTGAGTAAATAGAGAAGTAAAGAGTCACCATCACCAATAGGATGAGTAAAGAATTTGTGAGAAATTAGTTGTGGTTATATACATTATGTATGCAGTTTAAGTCCTGGGGATTTGTTTAAATTGTATGACTGTATCCAAACACCAGTGTACATGTGTTACTGAGACATGAAATGGGAGGGTGGTGGAATTAAGTAATTGGACTAGTTGTTTAATTGGTACAAGAGGCAGGTTTGAAGAGGAAGAGTTATACTATAAAGGAAGGGTATTTTCTAAGAGAGATTGGAAAGGATTTACAGAATTTTAGTTCTATGTTGGAGAAGGTTGCAGTTTTAATATGGATTTTTGGAAGGAGGTTATGTTTGGGGAAAAGGGTTCTAAGCTTTTAGTTTAAGGTATATGGAAATAAATGGTTGGCAAAGAAGGAGGAGGACTGGGAAGTGATATGTTTGAAAAGTACCTTTTGACCAGCATGTGTCTATTGTTCGTCTATATTGCACAGCTTATAAACAAATGAATTGTGTCTAGATCTAGAGATGTCATTGTCCCCCTTTACTCAACCCTCCTGAGGTCAGTTATTGAATATAATGCCCCCTTTGGCATGTATCTCTCCAGACACATGCAACAACTGGAATGCTCTCAGATATACCTTATTTAAAGGATACAAGGCCTAAACAACATGGCCTACATGGACCAACTCAAAGCCATGTCACTATACTCAGTTTCCTGCATACTGCTAAGAGCTGACCAGTGCCTGGCATACAAGGCATCCTCTGACCCCTTGCTGGTGGCTTCACTGCACATCAGCAAGTTAAACAGCATAAGAAATACTCAGTCTAGGGATATAAACCTCTTCTGCAACATCAACAGAGCAGTTTGGAGGAACTGGTATATCTCACAGAGGATGCCTCATTTCTGGAAAAGACTCCCCATCTGCATAAAACAAAGTTCATGCCTGTCCATGGTCAAATACAACTTACACCTATGGATGGGAAACAGAACATGTACCCAGGACTGCCCCCTGTACTACTAAAGGACAGAGGCAGCTTCTAAATGTTTTATCCCATGCAATGGTCCCCTCAAATTATCTATCGTATGATCTCAGTTATTCTCATTAGGGATAATTTATAAGGGTCTATATCAGTTCATAGAAACGTCTGAAGTTCGAACACCATAAGTTCAAACTGCAAACCATGAACTGCAAAAACATCAAAGTCTAGGGATATAAACCTAAAGTCTTTCACTATCGCATACCCACGTCACCCCCCCTAACCCTAACTCATCTAACCTGCGCCCTAACCCTAACGTCCACACAATCACACACTTACCTGACCCGACTTGTAACTTCCACCACAGTCCTGCTAATCACGAAGCCACTGAAATGGCCTACCAAATTCTTTCCCTGGGAAAGAATTTGGTGTTCTGCGGCTTTGCGATTACCAGTGTTTGAACTTTACAGTTCAAACATCTGGTATTCGATATTCAGCCGTTTCGACGGACTGATATAGACCCATTTATAATTACTGACCATGGGATGGATAAGGCCACTCTGTAACAAAATAGGATAGGTTATTTTGAGCACAAAAAGAGAAATTTTCTAGGCTCAAAATGGCCCATAAGGGCAGCTAACATAGTACTTACCAATGAACCAATGAGTAGAGCGCCTACCAAATGTTTTATCCTATGAGAGATGGGCAGTCATTGAGCTTTGGCCAGAATATTGCAGTGATTCTGTGTCTCAGGAGAAAGAATTTAAAACATCTACAAATGCTGGTAGATATTTGAAAAGTGTAGAGGTTTTTCTTGGAGGCTGATGTCACTGGGGTAGCCTGTATTGAAGTTATGAAAGGTGGACCCCTTAACCAACGGCCATCTGTCTGTTAGGGAAAGAAATTGGGACATTTTACTTGTCCAGAATAGTTCTGAGTTGATTTCCCTTTGCTTACTTGTACAATATGTTGGAAGTTAAACTATTAATATAACCAAATTCCTAAGGAGTGAAACTGTCTGGTGATGTCAAGGGGGTTAGGTTATCGAAAGATATATGACAGCTGTTGGGGGACCTAGACAAGCTTGGATTTGGTTTCAGATATCATACATTTTGTTTTGGGGGTGTTTAGGAGTAGTCTTAATTCTACAGTTCTTTTATATGTGGGATACACAATAAATGAAATATTTGAGCATTTAATTTGATCCTCTCTCGATCATGTGGGCAAAAAAAAAAAAAACTATGAGATGATGTAATATGATAGAAAATGATACCCCGCAAGCTAAAAGAAAATGCTTCAAGTAACAAATGTTTTTGTGCTTCCATTAGTTTTGTATGCATTTCAGACTTTACCATTTGTTTGTCAATGAAATTTGGTCAGCCCAAAGGAGCAGAGGAATGACTATGGCAAAAGCAACCTGAGTTCAGTTTGTAGCTTGAGCATCTGTCAGAGCTGATAGGAAATGTGGGTGTCTCTGCTTTAGAGCTAGAGACTGTGCTGCCATAGGTGGAGACCATGACTTGGAATGATCACCAGGTTGGGCATGTTGGAGAACTAAGGTGATGTAGTTACCGTAGGGCCCAGGGCAGACATATCCTAAGCTTGTCAATCCTGACCCATCATCTGGAGAGGACCTCAGTATGTTGGGGGTATGGCCTAAGGAAACAGCCCTAGAATCCTTGACAGTATATCTATGACTCTAACCGCTTCAGCTTTGCTCCAGTTCTCAGATGAGTGGCTCCACTTCCCCTTCCCACCTCACATATGATGGCCTCTGCTGGGTGGACACTGGCTGGCTACCTGTTATTCCCTAATCTCATTCCCTTCATCAGAGTGGCCCAACACAGAGGGATAGTACCTGGCATGGAGAATGGGAGCAACAGCACCAAAGGCAAGCAACAGATAGTCAGTTGGAGATACACAAAGGGACAACAAAATAGAGAATCAAATTGGTAAAGAACATAATGATTAGTATCTTGTGGAAAGGGTCCAAACCCAATGCGGCTTGTGAAAAAATGACCTAAGGATGGAGCTGGGCAGAGTATGCATACTGAATCTGTTTATCTACTTTGAAGCCATGCGCCTAAAGTTTTTCTGCCAGACACTGGCTACAACATACCACACTACCTGGAAGAGCCTGTTGCTTCCACACAAACTTAACTAGTTTAGCTTTCTAGGTATGGAATGCAAAGAATCCACGGATCCATCCACAAACCCTTTTCCCCATTTTTTAGCACATGGGATTGAGGTGTTACTTCAACAACAACAATCATCTAGAGCCAAAGTCTACACCTCTGGGTGGTTAGCTATGCTGCATTTGTCATTTCATACCACACAGACACACAAACACACACACACATTCACACCTATGGCCAACTTAGTGTCCAGTCCACCTACTGCTTGTCTTTAAGATATTGGTGAAAATTGGAGCATCTGGAGAAAACCTACAGAAACACAGGAACACAGGAAGGACAATGCCGACTCCACACAGAAGCCACCACAGCCAAGAATCGAATCCAAGAACATCTTACTGTGAGGCAACAACAGTATCTTTTGCACCACTGAGCTGCCGTAATGCAAACAATAAACTTCATAAATTCTTGGAATTACTCCTGATGAGATTAAAAATCTTAATAAAAAAGACAAATATATGTCTTGAATGCACTACAATCCTATCAAAAAGGTAGTCAAATCTGAGGATGATGGATGAACTGGGCCTGCATCAGTGTAGGCAAAGAAAAACACCCATCCTTTACTGATACCAGATAAGACAAGGGACATTTAGAAACCAGGAACAAATTCTGCTTGACTGATGCACAAAGTATTGACTACAATGACTTGCTCTCTTCAGCAAGAAAGTTAAAAGCTTATGAGCAGCCATTGAATATGCTTCCAAAATGAATGCATTCATTACTAGATACAAGGCAGAGCATCTCACCTCTGTAGGGCCTGGTTAGTAAAGCTTACAGTGACTAATGGGAGCTCAACAGAGAAGCAATAATTAAATGTAGACAGTCTGGGAATTAGCTGTTAGAAAAGCAAATCACACAAGCAATATGGTTTTAAAGCATTTATCTCACAAGGTATACCACAAAACAAGAAAGTTTGAAAATGTTTGTATGGAAGGGCCTACACAGGTATTTATTATACCCATGTTCATTTCCAACATATGTTTCCATCTACTCAGATAATTTCTGGAGATGTGAGGCGGGAGACAAAGAGCTCTGCTGGGAGAAGCTCATAGATGCATAAAATTTGGAGCTGTAAACTAGTAGGAAGGTTTAAGCTCAGATCCAGGTGGTTTTGAACATGTCGTTTACACCTCTGATCCCATTAACACAGATGTAATTGTTGTGGGCTTTGATGATGAGGAACTCCCTAGCTACAAACCAGAATAAGCTAATAGTTTTGTTTATAGTTTATAAGAACACCATAAGCAAGAAATGAAAATCAAAATCTATCCTGACAAAGAAGGAAGGGGAGAGGTTAATGAATGAATTAGCTAAATAGGGTAACAAAGGCCACTTTCCCTTTGTTAGAGGAGTAACTATTTAGGAAAATATCTGCCCTGGCTAAGCTACTGGCATTAAAACACTGAAGAAACATAGAGCTGATTTGACAGTAATAATGAAGCCTATTGCTTCTAATGGATGTAGGCTCACACATATGTAGAATTATTAGTTAAATTATATAATAGTGTTGTGAAGTAATGGTACTGCATGTCTTGAAGTACCATTTTTAAACTTTAATTTTTGTACTATGTTGTTTTACTTTATTGTCTTGTCTGTGATGTCACGATTATTATATCACTTTGACTAGTAATGTTTACAGTGTCATTAAA
Source organism: Protopterus annectens (assembly GCF_019279795.1). Lineage (NCBI taxonomy): Eukaryota > Metazoa > Chordata > Ceratodontiformes > Protopteridae > Protopterus > Protopterus annectens. The sequence continues at coordinate 950,620,148 of NC_056735.1, forward strand.
AAAAGAGAAAAGGAGAAGTGGACCTAACACAGGTCCTTTTGGGAACATCATCCATTTGCAGCCCGACTACATTTTACACGGTGATATCTGTTTCTTGGTTATCTTCTTCTGAACTAGACTGAGGCAGCTAGGAGAACATAGTTTTCCAAAATTGCCAACAAAATTAACATGGGATGTGATATCAAAGACGTTGGTTAAATTCAGGAACAAAAGAATCCATCTACTATGCCTTGATCAAAATGACATGAGATGTATTCCAGGGTATCAAGAAGGGCAGTTTCACTTACATTACTAGGTCCAAACCCATGCAGAGAGTCAGAAATGAAACTTTTGGTAGAAATGTGCAGTAGGAATTGCATATGAGCTCACTTTTCCAGAAGGTTAGATAAGGTGTCAGGACAAGGTGAAAAGGGTGATAGGATTTCACTTATGTAGGGCAACTAAAAGTCTCACCTTGTGAAGAGGAACTGCAAGAACATTCTAGCACTTTAATTAGTAGAAGCTACCAGCCACATAGTCTGGCTTGGTGGTAGTGTTGTCAGATTTAGTTGTTTTAGCACTCTTTGTTTTGATTTTTTGACATTTTGAGAATTATTCTCAACTAACATCAAATGGAAGTTTATGCCAGTGAGAACAGCATGGTATATCTATGGTTAAGATCTTAGTGTCACAACTCCAGAGTCTGGGATTCAGTCCTGATCTGGGGTCACTGTCTGTGTGGATTTTCCATATTTCTATTTGTCTGTGGTTTTCTCCAGGTATTCTAGTTTCTTCCCAAAAACATATTGATTGGCTTGTGTCATATACCTACATAACCCCCCCCCACACACACACACACACACAAAAACAAACAAATCCACTTATCTCCATTGTATAGTCAGATTATGACATAGTGTGGCCAGTACTAGTGCATGTAAATAGCACTCCCACATGTTTTGAATTCATTCATAAAGTGTGATAAACTTAGGAATCTCCATGCAGGAAACTGCTGCAAGAGTACAAGGGACCTAAATTTGAAAAGTGCTATTACTCTGGGTCCTCTTGTTCTGTTACGTTATTACTTTTTCTATCAAATGTGTACATCAATTATAAAAAATACCCTTGTCTGGATTCACCTGAAGCTGTGAATATGCCTTTTGAGTAACAAGAGGTTACCTGTAATTTACATGTGTAGTCTACATCATGTTCATTGTAGCTGCAGTGTCATGGATTGTTGAATCCTCAGAGAATTTTTAAAAATTAATTGAAGTTTGTGCCCTCTGTTTCTAGTTGTTGGCAATAACCTTAATTTGGTGTAATGGCACTGTTAATAAGCTGTACTTCACAAATGCACTGTAAATAAACTGCACCAATAAACAGTGTGTGTTGAACATACTACAGTGGTGGTTTGGTGGGCAAAATTTGGTTAGCACTTACAACATTACACTATACATCATTCCTGCATAACTGCCTGCAAGTGCTAATACACTGAGTTAATTTCCCTACAGGCAGAGAGAGCAAACTACTGTTGTCTCTATAGTACCACACCCACCTGCAGAGATTGGGAGCAGAGTGTTATGTTACTGATAAACTGCTACCATTTTGTCAAAAAATTATTTCTGGTATAGATAATCACAATGAGAATGAATCAAACTGATTTTGAATTGTTGTGAGTGCAAAAAACGTGAGTTTTATGGGGATGAGGGTGGAAGCAACCTTCCAAAGGATTGTTTTATATGAAGTCCTAAGTGACTGCTAGCTCAGTAGTATATTCTAAAGATGTGTGGTGAAATGTATTTACAGGTTGTGGAGTTTGGTTTGCTTCAACTTGATTCATTAAACTCTAAGTAAAAAGCAAGTTGCTGGTTGTCAGGTTGTACTGAATTAGGCTTTTCTTTACCATACACAAAATATGGAGAAAGAGAGAGAGACCGAAACATAAGCTGGAAAGAGAGAGAGACCGAAACATAAGCTGGAAAGAGAGAGAGACCGAAACATAAGCTGGAAAGAGAGAGACACCAAAACATAAGCTGGATGAGAGTGAAATAAATGAAATAATTGTTAACCAAGTTATAAGACATTGCATGTAAAACAGTGGTAGAATGACAAGTACTGCTGAGTACTTTAACAAACTGATACAAGGTTTGTTTTGTTTTAACCAAAGTAGAATAGATTTTACATCTACGCTACAGAATGCTATTTATATTTGAGGAGCAAGTTGCTGTAACTGAGGATATTATTACTTTCAGCTGGATACAGGATCCGAATTGCTTAGACATTATATGGCCTTATTAAGTTTAATGCTATTGACTGCCAAAAAGGCAATTGTTAGAAAATGGAAATTAAAATCTAAACCAACTGTAAAAGAAGTACTGAATATTGTTAAAGAGGTAAAAGAACTGGAATCAAATATTTAGAAAAGGGAAAAAGCAAATTGAATAGAAAGAAATGGAAGTTGAAGGAACAATATATACATGCAGAATAATGTTCAGGAGGAGGAATGAGGTTTAAGAGAAGGTAGGGATTGCACAACATATGTAAGGTTGGAGTATATGACAGCTATTATAAAGAAAGAAGGCATATATACAATGTATAATGTGAAAATGTTATTATGGTTTGTTTTCTGTTAATGTATGTATACCTATGGCTTTTAAGTGATAATTTAATTAAGGTGTTTAAGAAAAAAAAGTAGTGCATAGTAAAATGCTGAAAGTTGCTTACTAAAAAGATGTGTATAATGAATGTATAAAGCATCAGATGGGTACACGGAACAAAAATAACTATGGTGACCCTACCATTCTACTACAAAAACCCTTTCATTTTGCTTTATTTTTATTTTTGCCTTTGTTTATGGGAAACTCCAACTTGATTAACATTAACCCCTTTTCTAAAGATGCCTGGAGAAGAAAGCTCCATAACATTGTTCAAACATTAAATAGTCATGAAAGTTTATGAAAATATAGACAGAATTATAAACAGTATGAGGGTATGCTTCAAAAAGAGATTGCACAAAAAAAGAAATGATGTCCATCGTCTCCCTGGAAAATAAAACTCAGCTAATGGGCCAGCACCTGCGATACAGCTCATGAAACAAAATAATTGAGTATCAAACTGCCTCTGGTAGAATGACAAGTAGTGTTGGATGTTTTTACAAAGTACTATCAAAAATTTTAATGGTTTGCCTATGAAAAAGCATGCATAGTAAATTGCTGAAAGGTTGCGTACAAAAGCTATGCACAGTACATGTACTAAGCTGCTAAAAGAAATACATTATGAAAATGTTACTGCAACAAAAAGCAGGAGTTAAAGAATATTAGTGAAAAAAATTACTGAAAGTTAGCCATGTCCAATTAGTAAGCATTGCAAAATGTTGTGTTAAATTTTCAACTTGCAAAAAGTAGCTTACTGCAGTTTAAATGTAGAAGAAAAATCAATAACTGTTAAGCATTATCATATAAAAGTACTTATGACTTGGGGAAAGCTGTTGGAGTTTCCCAAAATGTTGATATAATCAACTAAAGTAACAATTTTACATATATAAAAATTATGAGCTTAAATATTCCCAATAAAGAAACTTGATGATACTATTTTTCCCACTTAATTCTGTTTACTCATTCAATTTCACTTTTTTTACAGTATTCACTAAAGTTAAGAATTGATTAACTAGTTTGATACTAGGAAAATATACTGTTCTTATATATATAAGATTTAGCATCTATTCCTTGTGTAGATGTATCTAAAAGTAAAAAAGACTGATCAGTTTTCACTTTAAGGTTAACACATAAGGTTAGAGCTAATAAAGGTCACATTCTGGGCCGTTCACTTTCATGCACAAACTCCACAATTTTTAGATTAGGGCAGGAACGATAAAAACCCACAGCCTGTGCTAAGAACTAAACATAAACCATTTTGTAGCTGAAAAACAGCATTTTTTCTTTGTGGAGATGCATCAAAAAGTAAAAAAGACAGTTCAATCTCTACTTTTAGGTCAATAAACAAGGTCAGACCTAATAAAGTTTACATTTAGGGATTTTTATTTATATCTTTATTCTTATATTTATTTTTATTTTTATCTTTATGTAAAATCTTACAAATTAGATCAGGGCAGGAACGATAAAATTCCTAGTCCCTGCAAGAGTTAAACACATATCATTTACGAGCGGAAAAGTAGGATCGCCCTTTTAAATTCTAAGGGCGGACTGGGCATTTAATAATAGAATTAACTAAACTAATTGAGCTTTAATTATTTAATTCATGTAAGTGTGTGTATTATATAAGCTGGAGGCTGTCTCTTATATTTTATCTGAAGAAGTCACCCTATTTAGGATGACGAAAAGCGCTTAATATTACTTGTGGTTTTTAACTCTGTACCTGCGGATTTTATTGAATAAATTCAAGAATTGGTTTTCACATTACAACGAGGCTGGTTTTTCCTTGGTCGGAGGCTTCTTTCTTTTGGTTTACTAGTTTTTGGAAAGTTCATCAAGTTTTTGGAGTTTCCCAAAATGTTAGAAAGTGCTGTTATTGTATGTAAAATGTGTAAAAGTGCAACAAGTGAAGCAGTAGCTGAGTTAAAGTTTAGGAAAACTTAATAGAACTATAAAGGCTATGTTCAGAAACAGTGGTATACTGAGACAAAATGTTGCATTAACCTTCTGAGGAAATAATCCATGCAGTTTTGAACTGTGTGTACTAGGTGTACTGAGGAAAATTGTTACATTGGCTTTCTGAGAAAATAAGCAGAACGATAAGTAGGGTGTGGCTGCCCTGGGTGAAAACTGTAAGTAGGCACAATCAGCATATCAGATGAGTTGCCAGTGTGGTGTCAGAGCAGAAACTGGATTTATTTAAACAGCCACATCTGATATTATGACTGCCTAAGGAATCCACTTAGTCATGTGCATGTGTTTCTAATTGAAGCAAGGAGCTAGGGTGAACTCTTTGTTACAGTTACAGGACCATTTTTTTTTCCTTTGGAGGATTTTTTCGTCCTAAACTTTCTGTTTAAGGGAGTCACCATTCTGAGAATGGCCCAAGGTGCCAGTTAACCTAGTTTAGTTGTAGATATGAAAATAAGACAGGCAGCAATTCTGGTGTGTACTCTGGGAAATGATGACTACACTGTATGTTTTTTTTTTACATACAGCCTAATGCAAGGTGCGAAGTGTTAATAAATCCAGATGTTATAATAGTGTGGTGTTCTGAAACAGTCCGTTAGTACTGAGTATAGTAATAAACCCAGTAGCATGTCTACATTGCACTGTTTGCCCCGTGACTAGTAATGAGAGTCTGTTGACAACGTTTTGTGACATGTGGAAGAGCTGTGTTTTGGAAAAAAGGAATCCCAGTTTGTGGGAACTCTTGCAGTGATAAACATTTGGTTGTAATGCTGAGAAATTTATAGTTTGTAGAGGGAAGTATAGGAATCCTTAGAGGTCCTGCAGCCTTGGACTTGGCATAGATTGTTCCACAATTGACAATATTATAATTCAATGGATCACAATTATAATCCTCAGCTATAATGGGGATCCAATACAGCACCCATTCTTTAGATATACTTTTAGTTTTCTTGTCTAACTTTGGTGACCAGACAATTTTTCTAAATAGGGTTTTAATTTTATTAATTCCAGGGTGAACTAAAGAGTCCTTCTATGTTAGCTCTTCTCACCCTCCTCATAACAACTACTCATTTACACCATAGGAAACATTTTTTCCACTGAATGTTCAAATTTCAAATGAGGAAGCATTTTCAGACTTTCTTCTATACTTTTACTTTTGGGCAATCTTCCATCACAAAACTTATTTCTTATGATGGCCCCTAGTAGGTTCTAGTCACACATTGTAGCTTTCAAATTATTCATGTCCTGAAAATCTTTCTAAAGCAAACTGTTTACATATCTTATGATTCCTTCTGTGGTATAAAACAAGATTTCTAGCAATGGAATTTAGAGTCCATCAGCATTATCAGGACTTTAGGGCACTATACTCTATTTAATAGGCTAACAATAATATCGCCCATCTCAAATTCTTGCCGCTGCCATTGTAGGCACATTCTGTACTTGTCTAATAACATTTATAAAGAACTGTGGTCAGTAACTACTATAATTTACTGCACCAGAGGTTATGGTAGAACTTCTTTACACCCAAAATAAACACAAACATACTCATTTCTTGATTTAAAAAATGCTTTTTATCAGCAGGAGTTTTTTTTATGTACACACAACTGTTTTTTCATTCCTTGAAGACATGATATGTTGAATCACTGCACATATGCCATAAGCTGAGACATCAGAGGTGATACTGCTAATTCCCACTAGTATCCTATCACAAATCAGCATTCTTTACATTTTTTGAAAGCATTTGACTCGTATCTTTTCTACTGCTGATACATAGGCCCTTTCAGCAACTAATAATATGCAGCTGATAATATTCTTTGGATAAACAAGAACTTTCCTTAATAATGAATCAAGCCAACAAATGAAAAACTCTTTCAGTATGTGCAAGGTGGTGCTTCATCAATGACCTTCAGTTTCTCTAAGGAAAGGTGCATACTTTTACTGTAAACAACATGTCATAGACATTTAGTTTGTGATTTATCAAACTCACATTTTGATATATTTTAAGACTCAGTACATAGTTCCGCAATGATTGATACTCTTATGAAGGTTACTAAGATTCTTGCTTTTCAGTAACTACAAAATCATCCAAGTACACAACTATATTCAAACACTTTTAGGGTGGATTCTTCTTCTTTCATCATGGCTGTGCATTGGGAAGTACAGCTTCTGAAAGGATTTTCTTAATTCAGAATCTTTTGAAAGTAGAGTTTCCATTTATCTTTCTTTACCTAGCCTGGTGAGCAGATTGCTGCTGACTTTTCTTATGAATGGAGTATGGTGACTATCTCTGTTTTCTTTATCTTTCTGTTAATGCCTTGCAACCTGATATAGATTCTTTGAGCTATCTGATGTGTCACTTTCCAGAAGCTGGCAGAGTTTCTCTGATGCCTTATTCTTTGCCCTTGCAACTGCTGTTTTACTCTCTTTGTTAGACAATCAGTATTCTTTCTTTCTCTGCTTGATCCATCTTTTCTATCTCCAACTTCTTCTTGGACTTCTTTCTTATGATACCTTCCTAGACTTCTGCATTCCACCACAAGCTTTCTTTATGTACCTTATTTCCACACCTATCTCAGCCACATAGTTGTTCTACAATCTTTGCTCATGCTGTTTTGAGACCCTGCCATTCTTCTTCAACTTCATCTGAGGTGTTAGAGCCCTGAGATTTTCCTTGAATTCTTGAGCTTTCACTCTAGTCAACTCCCAGGCCTTCAGTCTAATGTCTGTTGACCTTAGACAGTGATAAATACAATCAGAGGCAGTAATGTGAGTCAGAGAGATTTTGTTGCTTTCCTTATTCTTCTTGCAGACATGGGCAGGATTCAGGAAGATATGTTAGCTACTCTGTGGCCTACAGACATTTTAAACAGAAGCACACCTGCTTCTACAGTTTTTTTAATTTACATTCAAAAGTCTGATGATGTGGCACACACTTGCCCATCTATCAGAGATTGTATCACACATTTTGGTGAAGAAAGGTAGAGAGGTCAGCAATTAGTTGGAGGTTTAACCTATCAGTTTAAGTGGCAGATCAGAGTGCAAAAGAGAACCATTGTTATTGCTAAAGGTTAAATAAAATAATCTGAAACATAAAAAAAACTTTAGTAATATCTGTTCCTCTACATAGCTACAGAAGAGGAAAAAAATGAAAAAAAAGTAAACAGAGAATAGTTAACTGTGAGACTACTGCTGTTGTATATTTAGATTGGATTTTTCCTTGCCAGGTTTGGACACATCCATTAATTTTTGATTTTTGTTCTTATTATATTACAGCTTGCTTTATTTTAAATTTTGTTTTACCTTAAAGTTTTTTTTTTCTTGGAGTTTTAAAAGATCTTGACTAGGGTCAATTAGAAAAAAAGAATAATTTTCTATTCAGTGACAAAAAGGAATTAAGTCTAGCTAATTAATGGGAGGAGCTAAGAAACAGGATTTCTTATTTAGCTGCAGTTGCTGTGAGACTACTGATAATGTGTGACTGTACTGGATTTTTTTACACCCACACACCCAGTTCTTGTTGCACTTTACAACTTGGTGGCTTTTGAGCTACCTGTCATTACTGTAAATTTGCCTTTGGAAGCTCCTAGTCTCATCGACTCATTCTACTGTGCACTGAAAAATCTAACTAACTGGGAAGGCCCTGTCTTTAGATTCTTAAAGCTTGAATTAACCTTTGTTTCATGCCATCTTGCTCAGTTAGTGTGCATTGCAATATTCAGAGCATGAATCACTTTTTCCATCTTACTTTTTAAAATCTGTAACTTCTGTGACTAGGCTACCAAACACTGGAACCATTTCTCAGGAATCAGCTTGGGAATAGGGCTTCTGTTTTGTGCCTGGTGAGAGAAATAGCAGAGTGACATTATTTCCTAGCCTTTCTAGAAATTACCAGTCACTGGAAATCCCGAAAATTGCTTTGTAGGAGCAACCTTGGGATTACTACCACTACTTTGTTTCTGGTAGGCATTGGTGCTGCGGTAGCATTGTCGCCTCACAGTATGACATTGTCCTGTTCGATTCTCAGCTAAAGCGTCTTCTGTGTGGAGACATGCATGAATGGGCATACCTTCTTTGAAGGTTGTGCGTCAGGGTTCGCAACTCGGCACGTAAAAATCTACTGCCAATCATTAGCAGACCGGAGTTCCACTGTGGCGACCCCTAACCAGGAAAAGCCGAAAGACACAACAACAACTTTGTGTTTCCGGTGAGAGAGGAGCAGCATTGATTCCTGCTGGTCTCTGATTGGACAGTAGCCTTCACTGAGTGGTCTGGTTGCAGTTTTTGATGAGAAGCTCTTCAGGACTTTGTGCAACTTGACTAACTATTGCCTCTAGCTGCTGTAGATTCTATCCAGGGTATCAACCAACAGAAGACTAGCATGTGTGCTGAACACAACAGCATCTTGGTTAATACTACCTCTCATGAAGCAGCTTGTGATTAACACTACTGTTTTGATACTGGTGAGAGAAGGAGCTAAGGATCATTGATTCTTAGCTACATGTAACTATGTTGAGACCAGTACTATCTTCACTAGTAGAAAGATAGCAGTAATCAACTGCAAATGCCATAGAAACGTCTCCCCCTTCATTCCACATTAGTAAGCACCTGAAACCATGAATTTGAACTATCCAACTGTCTCAGTAGCCAACTTGGTTGAGATGGACATCCTGAGACAATGTAGAAATTGTTTCATACTTACTGACCGCCACCTAGTACTTAAACAAACTGATACAATGCATGAAAGAAGCAGTTATTTAATGCTACTGAAAGCAAAACTCTAATATGAAGACACAACAAATAACAAGCAGGTTGTCAGTAACACGCAATGCCACACTAATTCTGCCACACACAGCTCAGACCAAGCACATAGACCTACATACATTGTGCCTCTTAAAAAAAGCTTACCTAAACCACAAAGACCTAAATGTAACCTAAGAAACAAGTACCCTCAACAACCTCATAAAGACACGCAACACAGGAAACATCCACCTTGAAACATACAAGAAAGAGTCACACTGTCTCAATTCAAAAGCCCATAAGGCAAACATCCACACAATCCAACATCCTCGTCATTTGCGATTATATTGTGCGAAACACTGATGCACCACTTACCAGGCTTTATAAGGAAAGGGTCATGTTAGTTGCCTATCAGGTACTAGTATTCACCACATCATGCTGGCATTCAAGTCCTTACACCAAAAGTACACATATGACACAGTCATAGTACATGTGGATGTAAATGACTTGAGAGTCACCTCCCTGGACTATATGATGAAAGCTATGACAAAATTCTCAGAATATCTGTCTGAGCCAGGTATGAACCTAGATTTGAGAAGCATTTTAACATCACCTGACATGATGGCACAACACAAACAAAAGATTATTGACATCAACAATTGGCTTAGCTTCTGGTATTATTCAAAGAGGGTCCGATATATATATATATATATATATATATATATATATATATATATATATATATATATATATATATGTTCAGCCTGGAAGGAAATGGTAGAAGGCTCTAACAGCTAACTGCTTTGCCAAGGATGGCCTGCACCTATTTCTCCAATGTTTTCATATATTGGCTAATACTTTATTCACCTCCATAGTGCCTTTTTTAGGCAGCATCAGTCATCAAAAGGTTCCAACATAACAAACATAATCCAGATAACATAAACGTATTGTTGCTCTATGCTAGGAGTCCCTTAACAAAAAATTCCATTCCCTAGAAGCACTCCTTACCCTGGATAACACTGATGAATGATTCATTACAGAGACGTGGTTCAATACCTTCGAGAGCACTGCATTAGTGCAGGATTTTAATACCTACCACACATTCAGGCCTACCATACTAGATGAAGGCACTAAAGGTGATAGTTTCTACATATTTGTAAAAAGAAAAAAATACTTCATCCCCCAAGACTAGTTAGGCAAGAAAACAATGAGGAAATCATTCATGTCCAACTTTTCCATTAACAAAACCTCTTATTATATAATATCATAACTATAAGACCTTCTATATGTTCCCCCTCAGCCCATAGCTCCTACCTAACTAGTATGCAGTCCTTATGCATTAAGCCAAACACCAGTCTCCTAGGGGACTTCAAATGCCTCTCCATTATCAGGGAGACATATACATTATCTGACATGTATGCCCTGAGGTTTCTGGACTTCAGCAATGCAAACTGTCTTACCAGTTAGTCTGCTTCCCAACCAGGACAATAAAATCCTGGACTTTGCCCTTATCAATATAAGACAGCTGTGCTCCCTACCAACTATAATTCCCTACCTGGTCAAATCAAACCACAAATTAGTCACCTTCACCTTAAGACTGAAGCCTGAAGCATCCAAATAGCACTATATTCAGAGACTACGCCAAGGCTAATCTATTGAAACTGTGTAAAGATCTAGAGAACTTCAACATCTCCCTGCAACTTAGTGACCCTACTGCTTATGTGAACTCTTTTACTTAAATTCTATATACATATGGACAGTGCATAGATGCATCTTTCTCCCTCTGAAGTAAACACAATACCAGATTCAAAAATAACTCCATTGGTGGGACTCAAATATAAAGAGGCTCTTTAAAGGAAAATTCCACCTTCTCCTACAGTTTAGCTCAACCCTTAGGTTGCTTTTCTCCCTACAATGTGATTCCAGTACTGTGTAAGTACCTGAAACCTGTTTTTACTTTATAAAACTTTCATTTCCTTACTTTGGTATCAAAGGGAGGAAAAGACCACCCACATTTTTAAGCTTACCTTCTCACATAGGTTACAGAGGAATTTGTCTACACCTGCATGACATACAACAGACACAGACACATTTGTAGTCAGGAGCTCAGGCTGCTGTAAAGAAGACAGAGTGTTGTGAAACTCTTTTCCATCATATTTATTGCATAGAGGAAGAGAACTTACACTGATTCACAGCTGCTTCCAATGTAGCCATGCCTTTCATAGCAAAACAAAACAACTAGATCAGTCAATGATTCAAAGGCAATTGTCACCTCTTTTGACAAATCTACATAAGCAGCATCACAGCATTGAAATGCTAAGCTTTAAACTTTAAATGTTTGATGTTCTGTAGTCCTATCTCACCTTCATTCTTACATATGGGATCGGAGCCGATCCTCGGCTCTGACTCAGCCTATTTACAAGCTGGAAGTCTTCTAGTTGGCTCGTGGCTAGGTAGGTATCCTATGGTGCACCAGTACAATCTTCAGATCTCATTTGCCACATCGACGACTTTGGTTGTGCTTTTCTTTGGCTCTGGCTAAGTTTTTTGAATTTATTCAAAATTTATTCAGCATTTTTGTATTTTCTGTTCTAACCTGTTATATCATAGTTGTTTAGCATAGTTAGCATAGTTTAGAAAAGTTAATCTAATTGCGCCTTTGTGTGCAATCTTTTGATCTTTGGCCTTTTGCCTTGATCGTATTGGTATCCTGTGTGCTATTTGTTTGTGTTATTCATAGTTTGATATCCGTAGGCACCTTTGCACTTAGTTTGGTGTGTGTTATTTATTTTATTTTATTTATTTATTTAACATTTGTTGACCGGGAAAGTCCGACTAGGTTCCACAGAGTCTGTTTTCAGTGGAGGCCCGGGGAGAAATGCTTCAGATGCATTTAGCATAAACATAACATGCATATAGTTATTAGGAATTAGTCTTTTTTTGGTGGATTTCCACTTGCTAAATTGTTAGCGTAGTTAACAGGACGAGTTTCTGTTCTGTTTGATTCTTTAGTCATAACGTTATTAGTGGTGTTGTCAGAACACTGTTCTGTTTTTCTTATTAATGTATTGAAAGTTTCACTGTATTCTGGTTTGAGTGTGTGACTTTCCTGCCTTTGTCTCTTAACTAGGTCTGTTTTAGTTAGACGACCTAGTTGTTTTCCATTCCCTTCCTTGCCCAGGCTAGGCCAGTTTAAGTTAGAGAACCTAGTCCTCATGGTGTCTTTCTCTTTCTGCAGGGCTAGGCCCATTTAAATTAGAGGACCTAGTCCTCCCTTCCCTTTCTTTTCTCTCTGTGTGTGTGCAGTTTGTGAGTATGTCCTAAGTTAGTAAGGACCATAAGCCATCTGGCTTCAAGAAATTTATTAAATGCTCCATGAAAATGTCTATCACAGATGGCCACAGTAACTGCGTTTACTGTCTAGGGGCCATCCATTTACAGGAAACCTGCTTATTTTGCCACTCATTTAGTCCTAGGGTGTTGCAAGAACTTAAGAATAAGCTCATCCTAAAAGGTCTTCTTAAACCTTCCTTTGAGGAAGATCTGGCTAGCTCTTCCTCTTCTTCTAGATCTCAGGGATCTAAAAAGGAAAAGTCCTCTAAGAGGCCCTCCCCAGCACTGGCTGGTGTCTCAGAGCCACCTCTTAAAATCATGAAAATGGATACGTTTTCTGCCTCTTCGTCTCCACAGAGCTTGGTGCCGATTGAGAGCACTACTGTGACTACAGGGTCAGTTCAAAGTATTTCGGAGCCGACCACTGAGACTATTTCATGGAGCTGGTCTATGGATCCTCTACCGGCCTCCGATATATTAAAATCTCCAATACCGCAGAGATCCCGCTCTCCTACTCTGTCATCCAGGTCTTCCAGGAGTTTATCGAAAGAAGATGTGGCAAGGGTAGTGCTGAGACTGTTGAAGTTATCTGCTTTGCCTAAATTGCTGTTCGCTCCAACCCAGTCAGTTCTGGAGCCACTCGGGTCCGTTCAGCTCTCTGCGATCATTCCTCCTCTGAGCCATGCTGGTCTTTCAGAGTCGGAGTGTTTGGTACCACTGGTGGAGCCTTCGGTTCTGGATCCCCCGTTGTTTTTTCGATGCTGAGTTCTGCTCCAACACTTTTGGTGCCATCCATAGTGTCTAGGGGCCAAAGCTCCCTGGTCGGCCCCGATCAGGATGCTTGGAACCAAACTTCTTCGGTTCTGAGTCTTCTTCTCTGTGCATTGGCTAGGGTGAGTTCGGACCATATGTCTATCTCAGAGCCCATGGCTCAGGAGCCGACAGCATCCTCGGTCTTCTCGGAGCCGGTGAGATCTTTGGAGCCTTAGAGGTCAGCATTCAAAATGATGAGGAGTATGCTGTCCCGATCATCAGCTCCTACCAGAGGTACCGACACTCTTCCCCCTAAAGCACCTACTTCTGTCTCAGCTCCTACTCCCTCCATGGACAGCAGAGACCCTCAGGCACAGGAGACACTGGCTGGTGGCCCCCACTCTTCCAAGACCTCCCTGGAATGTCCTTTAGAGGAGCCCCGTGGAAGAGAACATGTAAGAGGAAACATGTAGACTTGCAGGATGAGTCTCTGATCTCTGACACTGACCTCGAGGAGTCGTAAGGGTCCCCCAAGTCGTCCTCTGATGATGTCTCCTTCATAGACATCCTGGAAATCCTTAAGCAGAGGTGCAGCTGGACCACTGTCACCCCTTCTGATGAGGAGTTGGTGTACCTGAAGGCTTTGGGGTCTCAACCTTCAGCCTCTTGGGTGTCTCCACCTTTCGACAAACTGATGGAGCTAGTTATTCGAAAGGTATGTGTAAGATTATGCTCAAAGGGTTTTAAGGTTGAAAGTAATTTTGTTACAAATATGTAACATAAATAAGGTATAAAATAAAGCTTGCTTAAATGCAGAAACAGAGTTTAGTAATATGTGATCAGCATTCATACTAAATGACCATGGCTTGGAAAATAAGGAATCTGCTGAATGGACATTTTCCCTTACAGACTTAAAAACAGGATGTATGCAAGAACAAAAATGCAAAATCTGCTTTTAAAGAATGGACAATGACACTGTGACAATGTGTTTCCTCAAAAACATGTTTTTCTGCATGGACAACAGGACATGTTTATCAGCACTGGCACAAGAACAGATGTTATTATACAAAGATCCAAATACAATACAGGATGTGCACACTGTCAGAAAAGCTGGCTTCTTATAAATTCAGCAAAAATGTGACAAGACATTGTTAAACAAGGAAGCTTAAAAATAATATTATCAAGTCAGCATTTGTGTCAGCATCTGCAACAATTAGTATTGTTTCTACAGAATGAGCAATTCTCCAAAATAAAATACCAAGAGGAAATGTATATGTATGTGCATGACTAAAATTGTATATAAAGATCTGCATGAATCCAGTTATGTTAGAGGTATTTGTAGAGACACATTTGTCTCGAGGTAAATGTTATATCTCTCACATCATCTATACTATAGGAGAATAAAGTGGAACAATACTTTAAGCTGTAACAGAAGTATGTGCGGTTTATTATAAAGGTTATTGGTTACTGCTCTTAAAGATAGGTGCTGCAAAGTATATTTTCTCATCAGTGTATATTCTGCAAGTTTCTGTATGCAACAGACTGTGAAAGCTAATATAACCAGACTTTGATTTTAGCAGAATCTAGCCAGCAAGACTGAGTGTCTTAAGAAGACTTCAAATCCATCACAGTAAGCAGCACCATATAATTTTTCAATGGCAAGCTAGCCTGCATTTTAACCTAAAATCTGCATTCAAACACAGGGGGAGTGATGGTAAGCCCTGCAGAGGGTCACTTCAGTCAAATTGCAGTAACTAACATTTGTACGTATGTGTAAATCCTAAACAGAAGTATTGCAGTTTATGCACCTTGCAGTAGTAAAGTTTTTTAGACGTCTGCATCTGGAGTGAGACTGAAGTTCAAGTCGCAGTGCCATAACTTCTCTAAGAAAAGGTGGATATCCACTTGTACAGCAGTCCGCTGCCTGTTGTACTTCACCAGTGCTTCTCAAGTGACTGAAACATCTCTAGCCATCAGCAACAACAGCCTGATCACCTGTTTTCATGCTAACTGGTAAGACTTTTCTCTGTGTCACATATTTAGTGTGGATGATATTAGACAGTTTGTATATTATTAAACAGTTTGGATGTTATTAGACAGTATGGATATTATTTATAATTTATGCAGGAGTAAACCAAACTTTAGTAAATTGTAATGTTGGTATACACAGGACATTAGTAAATGTAAAACCTTATTAGGGCAGGTTAATAGTAAGACATTATGCAAATATATTACAATATTTAACTGGTATCTCAAAGAAAACCATGTGAAATATGGCAAATGTTTATTGTGTGCTTCAACAAAAACTGAATTTTGTGTATTATGCCATAAAAAAGTATTGCATCATATTGCTAAAAAAATAGACTGTGAAGACAGATCTGTTCATGATAAAGAATTAACTAAGGGTAAAGTGTTTCCATTACATTCAGATGTTGAACAGTTATGTCCTGTCACCACATGTGAGTCAAATCAGTTACTGATAGAACCTCTAGTACATTTTGTTACAAAGGAACGTAATAAACTTCTAAAAGACAGACACAATGAGTTCAGGAAGCTTAGACAAGTTATACATACATCTTTTCAAAAGTGCATAGGAGTTTCAAATTCAGCAGAACAGCTTACTAAAGAATGTCAGAAAGACCATGCAATATTACAGGAAATTCAACAGCAGTTGCAGGATAAAGGAAATAAATTAGCTGAACTGACAGAGACTGGGAACTTCCTGCATACACAGCCAATCTGTGCAAAAGAAATATATTTTATAATATGTTTGTGTTTTGGAAATGGTTAAATATACATGGTAGGATGGTAGAGACAAATAATTTTTAAATGTTTTACTTTCATTCAGTTAAACTGAGAAAAGCCGAAAGACACAACAAGATATTTTACAAGTTGTTAATAGCTATCATAATAGTTATTATTGTATTGTTTAGTATTAAATTGTATTTACAACCTGTTAAACTGTAAAGCTATACAAGAGATGGTTTTAAAAAAACAAGAGATGGCTTAAAATTGCTTTATTACAGCTATACAAGAGAGAGTAAAGATATGTAAAAAATTGAACAGGATTGGTCACTATTTTTAATATGTTTTTGGCAAAACAATGTTGGTATAAAAAAGCATGAATATTTTTAATTGTTGAGTATGTAGTTTAAAATAACAGGATATATGCCTTTGGTGCCAGTTCCACTAGATATTTCTAAAGAGACAAACATTTTCCAAGATTTTGCTTAATATTAATGTTATTAAATTTGTAAGATTAGACTAAATGTACTTTATAGTCTTTGTATGTACAAATGCAGAATACTTCAGTACAAATGATAGTCTTTGTATGTACAAATGCAGAAGAATTCAGTACAAATGAAATTAATGTCTAGTAATGAATATGTGTGAAAAAACATATTTAAAGAAAACAATGGGTCCAGGGTACCTACTAGATTGAAATGCATGAATAGCAAACAGTCTGTGTAAATACATTCTGTACAGGATACATTGTAATAATTTCAAAAGTAATTTGTCAAGTTGTAATATCACTGGTTTTACCCGAGTTAGAGGAAAATTATATTAAAATATTGTACTCAGATCTTGGCCTAGTGGTCAAGCTTAAACCTCCAGCACCCTCTCTGTCCAACCAGTGCTTCATGTCCCTGCCCAAGTAGCTGACACACAAACACACTTTAAGATATGAATTATATACAAACATAGACACTCCTGGGGAAGGCTGGCACAGGTTCTCCAGCTATGCCCCTTCCTGCCAGTCTATAAGGTAGTACAAATTATTACTGTGCAATATTATTATTATCCAAATAGTAAGTGTGACTGAGCAGCAAGACTGTTGGAGTGGCTTTGCATGGTATCACTATATACATGCAATGTACTCTGTAGCTTAAATGATCGCGACATAAAACAGCCACAGTTGAAAGGTTTAAAAATATTTAATAATAAATAATAAAAACACAAGACAATATTACTACACAGTGCTAGTCAAGAGTTCAGATATCACAGGAAAATGCTTAAAATAATACTGTAGAATAGTTCTGACATAAATATAGAAAACAGACTAAACTTACTATTTTCTATTTTTTCCTAAGAGCAATCACAGTTCTAAATAAACTTACATATAGAGCAAAAGCAGAGTGCTGGTGAGTTGTTGTCAGCTTTAGACAAAATCCAAAATGCTCTCTCTCTGAGACAGTCTTTTAAATTGATAATACATCACTGCTGACTCATTTTAGATTACATAATTCTTCAGGTTCCCTGGCTAACAGCCAGAGTTTAACATATCTTTGATCTTGTACCTGGTAAGGAAACCACAGCAATTAAAGACATTATATATGTAAAATCTACCAATTACCTCTGGTCTCAAAACAATAGAAGGAATCTGCTGGTCCAGACATCACGGATCCCAGTTTGAGATCAAACAGTCATACAATGCTTGACTTATCAGCTTTCTTCCAACAGAGTGCACTGTTGTTACATTTTTGACATTCAACATTTAACACAATTTTCTTCCATTTAAGAGAACAAACCTGTGGCTTATATTAATATTTACAAATGACAGAATTATCTACAAAATTCTATCTAGCTAGGCTGGCAGCCTTCACACAGGGACATAGGTAATCTACAATCTCTTGACCCAAGCCAGTTAAGATTTGTTATTGGCAGATACTGCCTAATTTACCTGGATAACTTCTTCAAGAAGGTTACTGAGGCAGTAGATGAGGGAAAATGAGTATGCACTGCATATTTAGAACTCACAAAGGTGTTCAACTTCATTCCACATTCAGACATTATAGATAAACTATCCCAGCTAAATGTAATCCCTATATAACTCATTGGATAGCAAATTTGCTCACAAACAGAACCTATGAAATTAGGGAGGTCTGCTCTAACTTCTCCAAAATACTTGTTACTAGTGGTGTACCCAGTGTTAAGGGCTTAGGACAGTCCTCTTTGGTATTTATTTCTCTGAGGTCAAACATGCTGTTAAGGGTTTATGGCTGACCAGGTTTGCCGATGACTGTAAACTTGGTGCCATCATAAACTCCCCAAGGAACACCAAGATCCTCCAAGAGGGTTTGTCTCAAACCAGTTGCTGGTATCAAAACCATAGACAAAAACTGAATGCCAGGAAATGTATAATAGTATCCTTCAGTATCAAGAAGTCCCTTGTAACTATCACATTGATGAAACACCCCTGAAAATCTATCCAGTACTTAGGAACCTGAGAACCTATGTAGACAACAAACTGACCTTTGATCACCATGTATCCACTATTGTAAGAAAGTGCTTTTTCATTGCACAGCTTATTACTAACAGTATGGGATCCAGGTCCAGGGGTGTGATCATTCCACTGTATTCAACACTCATCAGACTAATGACTGAGTATAATGTCCTGTTTGGTATGTACCTCTTCAACATTTCACACAACTTGAATGCTCACAATGCAATCTTGCTAAGAAAATCAAGGGCCTAAATCAGAAAAACTATGCAGGCTGTCTCAAAGCCTTGTCCTTCTCTTAGCAGTGTCATACAAGCCACTCAGTGGTGATCTCTACCTTGCATTAAGAGCCTCAACAGATCCTATCCTATCAGACCTACTGCATATTTTCAACTCCAATATGTGTTAAACTCCCACTCAAGAGATCTAAATCTGTTTTGCAGCATAAATAGAACTTGTTGGAGGGATATATATTTATCACAGAGAATGCTACTTCTTTGGAATCATCTTCTTCTCCCCATAAAGCAAAGTATTTCTCTTAGATTATTCAAACATAATCTGGATGAATGGATAGTTCACCACAAATTCACCCTTGATTTAGCACCCTTGTCCCTCATGAATACGGGCAACATGTAAATGTTCTTTTCCTTTCTGGTTTATTCATATTTAAAATATAAAAGGGAAAAATGTCATTGATGTTAGGCTTTTAAAGATCCACACATATCAATAGCATAGTAAGTACCATGAAACCTATAAAGCAAACTTAATCACATACATATTATTATTTGATATAATGTTTTTGGCTTAAAACTCACTTTTGTAAATAAGTAAAAATGAAGTAAACAGTATTTCTAAAAGAAAATATCAAGATATACACGAACATATCATGTCTGAGTGCCTCAGGAGTTTTATTGGTAACATGGGGGTGGAAGCCAGGAGTGCAGCTCAGGAAACTTATCCATAGCTCCAAAAGAACTATATGTAGGTCTGTCAGTTACCACCCATTCAGAAAACTCTAGTAAACTAGTGAAGCTATTGATGTCATCAAATTCTTTAGTAACTGCATTTAATAGACTGACAAATTATGCTTGTCATGAATATCAAAGGAATACAAATTCTCATGATTGTTTTATGAAAACAAAATAAAACAAAAAAAACTGGTTATTCTGTCTCAAGTGAAATGTAAGTGCAGAAAGCCTGGTGCAAGGATTTAAACAGCAGAATAAATGCAGCTATTTCAAATTCAAGCATTCACATTCTGTTGCAGGTCTACAGCTCAGAAGTGATGCATGAACTATTGGGATTGTGGCATGTGCCTTCATGGAACTGTGAGAACTACACAAGACCACATACCGACAGTAAACTCTCCCATGTTAATTTGGTACCACTAGCTTTTCACTGTTCTATTTTTAATAGCACCCCCTTTTAATGATACAAAAGCTTAGTTTCTGTTAACGATTCCAATTTTTGTGGCTGAAAATCTCTGGTGATATACTTTCCCTATCATCTCATAGACCTGGTTACATTTATCTGGATTGCTCCCTACAGTCTGATGTGTCTTTTCTTTTGTGGCCTCCAGAACTGTGTGCAGTACTCATTGTGTGGTCTGAAAAGAGCCCTGTAGAGTGGAAGTGAAGCATTCCTTTCTACTTCTGAAGTCTGTCTTCTTGAGAACACCCCCCAGTATTCTGTTTGCTGCTGCTGCTGCTGCTACTGCTATCTCATTTTTCTCTTGGCATGATCAACATCATCAGGTCCTTTTCCTGTCCTGTTCTCATTAGTTCCACTCCCCCAAGCTGATACTTCACATCAGGTGTGAAGTAGTTTAAAAGCAGTACTTTACACTTGTTTGCACTGAACCTCAACTGTCTCCTCTCCACTCACTTATTCAACCTTTCTAAATACTTCCATAGACCCCTCCTCCTTCTTCTACTGGTTCACATATCTCTAGTTATCAAAGAAGGGTTGATCCTATTCAGTGTTCCCTCAACTATATCTGAGATAAACATGTAGAAGAGTACTGGATTCATGACAGACCCTTACAGTACTTCAGTAGACTCATTTCTAATTCCTGACAACAGCTTCTTGCCACAAGCCTCTGTGTCCTACCACTCAGTCATGCAGATCTCCAGTTCCTCAGTCATGGTTCTACTTCCACCCCCTCCAGTCTTCGTTTGCACCTTTTGTGTGGAACCACATCAGAGGTCCTGCTTGAGTCCAGGTAGATTATGTCTACTAGCTCAAGCTTAACTCAGAGCTCTTTCTGCTGGCTGTGAACCCATGTTGCTTTCTATCCTGGATATAGTTGTTTTCTATAATTCCTGTCAGGATTCTCTCCATGAGTTTCCCATACCTCTTTTCTTATGCTAACAGGTCTGCAGATTCCCGGATTTCTACTGCACCTCCCTTATACATGGATAACACATTTGCTGTCTTCCTATCCTCTGCCACTTCTGCACTAGTCAGTAATCCACTGAAGATCATGGTGGGGTGGTCTTACGCTGGCCAACTTTTGGAGAATGCAAGGAGATAGACCATCTGGCCCTTGTGCTTTATCCTTCTTGTATCTGTCCATGAGTGTGTGTGTGTGTGTGTGTGTGTGTGTGTGTGTATATATATATATATATATATATATATATATATATATATGTGTATATATATATATATATATATATATATATATATATATATATATATATATATATATATATATATATATATATATATATAAAATATTTGAATATGATGCACATGCTCCACCTAAAGAAAACCATATCCACTCGAGACACACGCTCTAGGGATCTAAACCTCACCACAACAATAAGTAGGACATGCTGGAGGAATAGATTCCTGTCCCAGAGACTTCCCATGCTTTGGATCAAGATTCCAATCTATATTAGGCAGAGCTCCTCGCTAACACTCTTCAAGAGAAATCTTGACGAGTGGATGGGAAACAGAAAGTTTACCCCGGGGATCACTTCAGTGGCTCTGTTGGACAGAGGCACAGGGAATTAATCTAAGGGGGTGGCGAAAGCCAACACATTCTGGCTAGGGTTATAAATGCCTTTGGGCAGATAGCCTAGTACCTACCTATGAACCTATTTTACAAAAAAGCAACATATAGAAGCACTGATACACATTACATCATTCTCTGCATGTCAAAACTAACAAAAATTAAAAAGAAAATGTCCAAAACTACTCCAATCATAAAAGGAAAACAAGTGTTTTCCTTTTCATAATGGTCAACTAAAAATAAAGAAAACCTAACAGTGCTTTCAGACGTACTTTGTTTGAATAGTGATACTGTTAAGGAAAGGGTTTTTGATAAGGTAAAATATGGGGCTGGGGTTAAGGCCAGTGGCAGGTTTGCACACATGAGTAAGTATGGACAGAGAGGTCTTCACCTCATTATACCACCATACACATAAGTGCAAGCTTTGTCCCTACTACAGGCCCTAACCAACACCCTACATACTATCTTACCAAATCCCTTTTCCCTAATAGTACCACTATGAAGGTACTGACACATACTCTTCACATACATATGACATGAGCAACAATAATATTACACCCTTACCTAACCCTTATTCTATTCGTAACCTAGAAGCACTTGCACAGAAATTCTCATCCTTTAGCAAACATGAGCACACACACAAAACCCTAAATTCATCCCTGTCTCTATCCCTTCGCCAAAACCCTAATATGTAAACATTCACAGATACCACCTACCCATAATGTTGAAACTTTTGTTATATCTGAAAAGTTTGACATTACAAGAAAATCCGTCTTACCTGCACACACCAATTGACCATTCAGTGATCCTAGACTAGACATTTCCTGCAGCTGACCATGACTACCTTCATCAAAAAAACACAACATACAAGCACATACGCAAACGCACAATTCTGTTTGCAAAAGTCTATCCCCTGAGGAGCTTCCTTTATATTACTATACTGATAATATCCTTATATGCTCTTTTTAGTTGAAATATTGTACATAAGAAAATTGGCAAAAGATCACAAGTTGTCATTGTGTGTCTAGTTAATTTTGTTGTGACATATATGGTAAAGCTGCTGCCTACTGTCCAGTGGACTATCAGTTACACTAATTAATTAAGTAATTAATTAGTTAATCAATTAATTAATTGCCACATGATTTAATATCTCAGCTCTTTTTCTGTTACAAACTAGTTTCTCAACAAGAAAATAATTATGGAGCAGTAACAGCATTTATGATATAACTACTTATGAATTTAGGTTTGACTTACAGCAATAACAGATTTACAGAAATGATGCTTAGTATCATCAAGCATACCTTTCAACAGTCCAGAATTTTACAGAATGTCCAAATTTTTGCCTCATAATTTTGGTCTTTTCCTCATAAAATGTGTGTGTATTTCTTTGTCTTTTGTCAAATAATTGAGGATTAAATGCACTAAATAAAGACATGGGCCGGGATTCACTAATCCTCCGAGTAAGACTAAGTCTTACTCGGACACTGCAGTCTAAGAGTATGACGTCAGCACGTCATGCATATGCATGAGGGCGCGCTGACTCAACTCTAAGGCCAACACAGAGCGTGTACAAGTGCAGGGGGCGTGTCAGACTGCCGAGCAGTCCAAATATCCACGCCCCTGCAAGTGCCTAAACAGCAAATGCCACCAGACATGAGCGAGTCCGCTCAAATGTGTAAATCTCCAACACTACCCTCCCCCACATTCCAAACCCGTGTACAAATATAATAAAATGTAAAACCAATTTTTTTCTCATTCCCGATATAGCCGCCCGTATTTGCACGTGTGTGCGCGGGTTTGCCCATTGCTTAGCTACAGTTAGCAGTTCAGACATTGAAGAGGATAATAAACTATTCATATGCAAATTAAGCCAAATAGCAATAGCGTAGTGGTAGAGCCTTCGCACATAGAGGAGGCATTCCCGGTACGAGTCCCACCACTCCCCTTCCCAGTTTCTGTAGTAAATCTGTGCATAAAATTAATTCCTGAAATTTACCTTTTAAATATTAGTACAATGCATTGAAATGGCCTATGTAGTAGTGAACGATATTTTATATATATATATATATATATATATATATATATATATATATATATATATATATATATATAAGAAGGTGAAATGGACATGCATACTGATAAGTCATACGTAATGTATCTTAAGCAGTGTGAAGCACTGCTAAGCAAAGTTTACCAGTATTAAGCATATTTAAGTATAATTGCTCATAGCTTAGCAGTGCTTTAACTAATGAAATAGCTTTGCATGGAGCTGCGCATTGCACCAACTAGCACAAACAAAACATGTTTGCGTGAAGCTGCACACCACACTAACTAGCGCAACGTTGGTCAACGTCAGGCAACGTCGGTAAACGTAGAGCAACATTGGGCAAAGTTGAGCAAAGTCGGCTAAACACAGCCACACCCCCTACCGGTCAGGCCAGTAGTAAAATAAAAAGCAATGACAGGTCTTGAACCCGGGATAGTGTACACCATAATCACAGTACTGATGCACTAAGCCATGATAGCATTTGATGTTCATGGACTGTCAACACACATATACATATTAATCAAAGTTTACCCAGTGCTAAGCAGGTGTGCACTCAGCTGAGAATTTTTAAATCTGGCCAATCACAAATAAGTGCGGGAAATGAGGCATATTTACGCTCCATAGGCAGGAATACTTGCCATAACTGGTTGTAGCTCCCATCTGCAGACAGAAATGGCTGGTGTCGGAGAGGGCTCTCGCTTCCGAGCGCAACGGTGGGGCACTGAGGAGTCAAAACTGATGGTTTGGCTCCTTGCCCATCATCATGATGCTAGACTCCTGTAGGGCCAGTTCCAGGGCACGGAATACAAAGCGGAAGCCTGGAATCGTCTCGCACATGAACTCACCAGTGCCACAGGCATCCCTCGAACTGGTGAGCAGGTCAGACACCACCATGCAGACCTGAAGAGACGAAAGCAAGACCAACTAAACCAATGGATACAGGAGGCCCGTGGGATGCAAAATGCCCCACTACTGTGTAGGTAGCCATGGAATGAAGTATGTAAAAATTGCTAGTGTAGTCGATAGTATGGATAGGTATATGTCTCAATATCACTTCATTTATTTCACAGCTGTAGGTGTCCATGCTGTGAATCAGCAGGCCTATGCAGATAGGCTACTAAGGCTGTGCCACCAGGCAGGTTAGTAATTTTTCTGCATGTACTGTTATATAAAATAAGTGAGAGAGCCTGACAAAAAGTGTCGTAGCCCAATAATAAAGCTATAATAAGGCTTGAATAACCTCTCTGCATGTACTGTTATGTAAAATAAGTGACAGAGCCTGAAAGAGTGTTGTAACCCATTAATAAAGGTATAATAAGTCCTGAATTATTTCTCTGCGTGTATTGTTATATAAAATAAGTGAGAGAGCCTGAAAAAGAGTGTGGTAAACCATAAATGAAGGTATAATACATTTTGAATAAGACGTCTGCATGCACTGTAATATCAAATAAATGAGAGAGCCACTAGAAAAGTGTGTAATATAATTAATAAAGGTATAACTCTTGTAGTGTGTCCATGTCACTTTCTTTGAAATGTTGATGTACTCTTGCAGTATAGAAATAGTAATGTTGTATTAAGCGCTGTCAACCCACACTTGGGTAGGCCCATAGAAAGTGGATGAAGGGAGTGTCACTATCTCTTAAGCATATATACAGTCCTCAACTGTTGTTTCAAGGCTGGCATGTATAGGTAAATCTGGCACATGAGTAGCTTGTTATTGTGTTCACCAGAAATGTCAGTGTGCTGCTAGAAATGTAGGGGGCTGTTGAAATATAACTGATAATGTCACCTGAACACATCCAGATATGTAGACATATAAATAAAAATAAAATATATAAATACGTAGCAGTAACATCTGCATCCTGGACAGTTTGTATGTCAGATACAGGTCAGGTATATAAGGAACTAGCAAAACTGCAAGCGTGGCCGAAGGAGGGCCACCTATCACCCTCCGAATGGTCCGGGCTGTGGTGTGTAGGGAGATTGAGCGTTCAGTTGCTGATCCTCTATGCCAGCTCGAGGCAAGAGTGGCGCGACTCATGGGTGAGCCTGCCCCTCCTACGCAGCTCCCAGCACAGCCACCCTCCGGGCTGTGAAGGCGCAGTGGTGACTTGCCCATGAGTGGGGATCTCAGTTCCACTGTTGCCATCTGTGAACTCATGGGCTTGCGATTTCCAAACATCCTTCCCTGTCAATGGTGTTCACCCACCCCATGTGTCATATTCCACCCCTGTATGCGTCTTGCTTGTCTTGTCTGTTTACCTCCCCAACCTACCTCCCAAAATATACCTACTTCCCCTACCTCCACATTCCACTCTCACCTAAAAAAAAAAATGGGCAATCTGCTCCCACAAAAAAATTACACCCCATACGTAGCTGCCCATTTTGCACAAATGTCCGCTGGACACAGAAACTGAAATTCAATTGGCAGTACAACATACTTCGTTGTCCTCACCCCTCTCTCAGGGGTGGAAGGTTTCAAATTTCCCTCCAAATTACTAGTATATGCACAGCTGTTGCTGTTAAAGAAATGGGCAGCTATGGGCCTTCCCTACACCCATCCTGCACATCCCGAGCTGTTTTCCTTACTGTCTTTCCCTCTTTGTGCCCCACTTTCCTATCTCCCCATTTTCCTTTCTTTCAAAGAAATGAGTGCGGGGGTTAGCGGGAGTAAGCACTTTTAAGCAGTAGTAAGCGGGTCTGCGCAGGTGTGTGCTTAGCTTAGTATTGCTAAGCATCAAACAAACCCACGCAAACCCACTTACAACTGCTTAAAAGTGCCTTAGTCACCCTGCATATGAGGGGCCTTGTTCTGCTCAGCAGTAAAATAAAACACCACTGTCAGTCTCGAACCCTGGACCTTAGACACACTAGACTGCATAAAGTACCACTAGATATACAGCAGGTTGTTGCTGAAATATATATATCATGCATCAGAATGTGTGAATGTAAAGGAAAGAAAGGAATGCCATAACACAAAACCTGTTCTGTGGAACTTTACCAGCAGTTGTTGTGGAATTGCATTACATGATTGTGATAACAGAACCAGAAATTCTAGCAGTAAATAATGTTACAGCAGCACTTTACAACCCCCCACACAGTATCATAGCAGAACAATCCCCACCCAAATGTCCAAAATACCAGTGTGTTCAAGGTACAGCAAGGATGTAGGTAGGCATACTCAGTACTAGAATTGTCCAGTTTTCATGAGCATCCTGTGATAATGTCAACAAAAGAAAAAGCACAAACTGTGCAGAAGTGAGTACATTTATATCCACAGTACAGCAGTTCCCAAAAAGTTCATGTGCAAAATGAAAACATCTCAATAACTACGTATGTATGCCAGCTAATTGTATAAGTAGAAAAGAAAACACATACTCACATGTATCTTGTGTTAGCATTTGTAGGGGTGAGTACAATTCTACACTGTCAACTGTGTACTGGAAGTGGCAACATTCAGGTCTGAGTACAACATACAAATCACTGGCTACACCCCTAGCATCAGTTATGAGAAGTATACCAACCTTCTGACTCACACAACGGTGTTCACAGCAAAAAGCATGGTCCCCACTTTGGAAAGCTGAAAGGGCTATGCCTACCTGACTTAGCAATTTATAGTATTGGGTTGCTATGACAGTGAGTACTGCAAGTACCACACAGCAAGCTGCATGCCATTGCCAAATGGTGGCCACATGCACATGTGCAGATGCCTATAAAAGCAGGCTGTACTTGCTGTCCCTACATGCAATCACTTCATTGCAAGTACGGAGGGAGAGAGAGAAAGTGAGAGAGAGAGACAGACAGACGGACGTACAGACGCAGCCAACAGCAGCAGGAAAAAATAAAAAGATCAACCACAAATATATTGAAAGAAAAAGTAATGTATAGCAAGAAAAGAAAAACTAAAAGAATATATTGAAAAAAATATATATTGAAAAAAAAGTATATTGAAAAGAAAAATATATTGAAAAAAAATCTCATATTGAAAAAAAAAAGATTAAAAAAAATATTGCAAAAAATATATATTTTGAAAAGAAAAATATATTGAAAAAAAAATAATATTGCAAAAGTAATAATATATTGAAAAGAAGAATAATCATATTGAAATAAAAAATATATCTTGAAGAAAATCATAAGCTATAAAAATAAAAGCTATTACAAAGCATACGAAACAGAGGAATATGAACACATATAAAGGTAAGGTATGTAACAGCTATGTATTTACTGGCATGTAGTAGATGTTTATGAAGAGTACTCTACATAGTTTGAATCATCCATATGTGGCAGCAGTACATATCTATGCACAGATGCCCTGCATAACTACTGGCATGGAGACATCAGTGTGTAGCTGTGTGCAGTGGGATATGACTGTGACATATGTACTTCAGCATTAAATGTCAAATATCTGATCCATGTTATCTGTGTTCTGTACAGTAGTGTGTACAATGTCTGTTTGTGGGAGTAGCGCATACGGTTATATAAACATGGATGTGACAGAGTAACAAATGTATGATAGTCATATTAATGTGTAGCTTAGCATTGGCAACAGCTGTACCAGGCTAGTATGTTAATCTAGCATTCGCAGCTATATATACACCCTCTAATATTACTGTGTGCTCACATGTGACACCTGTTCATGTTGCAGCAAGGCCCAACAGGTCAGCCGTGAGGTACACGAACTTACAACAGTGTGGACATTGTGTGTGTATGGCACACAGATACAGAGAGATCTGTCTGTGTCAGATATATTAGCATCTGTACATGTACATAGAGCAAAGGACATACTGCAACTGTTTGTGAAGGGTGGACATATATATGTTGTTGAAGGTTGTTATGTGCATATGTCTATGTAGGTTGTAGTGTGTGGCAAACAAGACAGCATACAGTGCTGTTATATGAAATGTGGTGGTTAAACGCTGTGGGTATGATTTGTCAGGTTTGTAGTGTTGCAGCCAGTGAGGCCTGCTAAAGCTACATGGGCTGAGAACACCTTCTATGCATTCCGCACAACACTGTGCAATATTATGACATAACGGTATACCTCACAACCTTTGCATAATTGATATCCCCACCATGAAAGGTGGACTGTATATGTGCCTATATGTATATCTACATGTACACCAATGGATGTTTATATGTATGTGTGTGTATATATATATATATATATATATATATATATATATATTTAGAGAGAGAGAGAGAGACAGGGTCATATTCCATGGACCCAAGCTTACTGTTGACATTGCATTGGCATACCTTCTTGCAAAGACTCTGTACCCATGAACTACCATATAGGCAGTAGTCTACTTAACACTGAAGGTGTGATAAGAGACCATGGGGCACAGGTGGACAGTAGTCACCCCTTTGATAATCACAGTGCCACACTAGTGATGTCAACTGTCTACGTGGCACACAAAATGTGTGTCATCCAGGGAAATATAGGTCAGTGTTCCCCTCTACTCATCACACATAAAGCCCATTATCGAGTACAATGCCCCATGCGGTATGTACCTCACAAGACATCTGCAGCAACTGGAAACGACACAGACATACCTCACAAAGAGTAATACCGGCCTCAAACAGATGCCCTATGTAGACCATTTCACAAACCCACAGCTAGACTGTGTTGCATACCGCCAACACAGAGGTGGCCTCTGCCTAACATACTAAGCTATGTCAAACCCAGAGCTGTTGGACATGCTCCATGTAGATAGATCACAATCCCTACAAGCTACACGGTCTAGGGACCTAAACCTTGTGACCTCAATAGACAGCACATGCTGGAGTGATAGATTCCTATCTCAGAGACATCCCATACTCTGGAACAAACCACCTATCAATAGCAAACAAAGCCCCTAATTAGCTGTCATCAGAAATAATCCTGATGAATGTATGGGAGATAGGAAATACATCCCGGGAATCACCTCTGTGGCTCTGCTTGACAGGGCCACGTGAGATGTACTTACCTGTGTGTCAAAGACCAGGGTAGCGTATGGCTAGACTTCTATAGGCCCTAGGGCCAACAGCCTATTACCTACCTATGAAGCGATACACACCCACATGTACATGTTGCAATAATTGCTATGTGAGGTTGACTGAGTGTGATGGTGAATGTGTTGGTGAATGTGTCAGAGTTCTGTATATGTGTGATAGCTTACTGGGAAACTGTTTCAGTCATGGTATTATGTGTCCTAGCTGTGGAAACTGTTTCAGTCATGGTATTATGTGTCCTAGCTGTGATCCCAGCAAAAGATGTGTATGCAATCGCTAGGCAGAAAAAGCAGTATGCCATATGGTCTGACGTAGTCCCTAGGTGTTGACTGGGGTGTCCCATTTTAGGTTAAAGCAGTACATGTATGCTTATTGAATGTTACTGCTGGTGAATCCAACTCATGTATGAACTGTAGTAATACCTGAAGCTGTATGCCTACACAGCACAGTATGGTGTATGTCCACATTTCTTGCAACCACTGTTTTGTGTGTTCCCTGTAGTCCTCACAGATTACATACTTCAGGCATAGGGCTTTGTAACTCCTGACACACAGTACTGTATGGTACACAGGTAAAGGTCATCTGGGTTGCGATACCTTTGTGTCTGGTATGTATGTCTGATGTCTGTGTGGGTATGCCTGTACCATGGCCTTGGTCATATGTGTGTTACAGGATATAAGTGAGTATCTAGCAACATGTAAACAAATACGTCCAGGGAAGGCAAAATAAGATATAGCAAAAACAAAGCCACTGAAGGAAAATGATGTCCGCAAACAAGAAAATAGTAAAAATAAAATACATTTTTTAAAAAGACATTTCACTTTAAAATTCTTTAAATAATTCTATATAACCTAATGGAAGTGCGAAAAAATAGAATAGCCTACTTTATTTACATTCAGCCTACGTTGATTTAAATAACATTTTATATTAATGGTCTCATTAAGTCCAGGAGGGCTGTCGGACTTTAATTTAATTTGCCAGTAGGTCTCTCGTTGAAGGAGAAAGTTCTTGAAATCCCCTTCCCTCAAGTCTTTCCGTCCCACCTCTAGTATAGAGAATAAAAATTTTTTAAAAGTTAAACAGTTCAATACATGTAAATAGGGAAATTACATCCAATGTAAACATAATCTTTGACTCGGGATTATAACCTTGTGTACAAATAAAATCATTAATTCTCCTAAGAAAATGCCAGGAATCCTGAACAAAAGAAGGTTGGTTTGAAACCACAGGTCCAAGAACAGCATCCAGGACCAACGATATTCCCTCGGTAGCTGAATACGGGGCCGAAACAATTGGTCTAAAAGGTGGCCTAATAACAGACTTATGTACCTTGGGAATACCAAATAGTACACCAATCCTAGGGTTATTAATCTCGCAAAATTCATATAGTTCCAAAGAAATCTCCTCACTCATAAGGGCATCATATAAAAAGGACTGGATTAGACGATAACGCCGTTTAATCTCATATAAAGGGATGATTTCATATTCATCCTGGTTGTTCAAAAAAGGTAACAAGGATGTTTTTGAGTCAATGGGGGAGAAGCCAGTTTTTATTTCTAAAAGCGGTTTCAATTTAAGGAGAATTTTTGAGTTAAGGGGGAATAGTGATGCTAATTCTATTTCCCAGAGAAGAGGCATGTTTCAGTGCAACAGTTGTAATTTTTGCCGTTTTATTTCCACCGGACCTTACATTCTTGCTAGTACCATTAGAAGAACCTTAGAGGTTCCTGGTTATGTCAATTGTGGAACCAAGGGTGTTGTTTATATCGCCCTGTGCTCCGCTTGTGATGCTTTCTATATTGGGATGACCACAAGGGAGCTCAGGATACGTATTAGGGAACACCTTTATAGTATCAAGTCTAAGGATGAAAGGAATGCCTTGTTTAAGCATTCCTTGAACTGTTTAACTTTTAAAAAATTTTTATTCTCTATACTAGAGGTGGGACGGAAAGATTTGAGGGAAGGGGATTTCAAGAACTTTCTCCTTCAACGAGAGACCTACTGGCAAATTAAATTAAAGTCCGACAGCCCTCCTGGACTTAATGAGACCATTAATATAAAATGTTATTTAAATCAACGTAGGCTGAATGTAAATAAAGTAGGCTATTCTATTTTTTCGCACTTCCATTAGGTTATATAGAATTATTTAAAGAATTTTAAAGTGAAATGTCTTTTTAAAAAATGTATTTTATTTTTACTATTTTCTTGTTTGCGGACATCATTTTCCTTCAGTGGCTTTGTTTTTGCTATATCTTATTTTGCCTTCCCTGGACGTATTTGTTTACTGGTTGGACTATTTTCTGTGTTTATCTAGCAACATGTATAGTCTAGTACAGCAGTATGCCACCTGTATTAACTCATTCACTCTGGAGCACCTCAGAAAAAGCTGCCTGCTTAATTCCACCATAGGAACAACAGTGCAGCCTGAGCTCATTTTCAGAAAATCCATTTCTAACACCATACAGAAAACAAATGTTTATAACTCTTTAACTATAAGAGCTAGACTAAAAATGTAAACGTGAAAGTTGGTCAGCAGACACTGACCTTTCCGACAGTGTAAATGCTGATAGTGCATATTAAAGTCATTATTAAATATTTGGCAAGGAATGTTGATATTGTGCATATTGTTTACATTTATGGAAAAGCAAACCACAATATCTTGGTCAATATACCATGTAGACCCATACAATTTGCATTTAATTTGTTAGTATGAATGTCAGCTTTAAAATGATACCTTAACCATTACTGTGTGATGCTCCTTTCTGGAGATATTCACGTAAATACGATTAATATAATATTTCTCATAATTGATAAATAAACAAAGCATAATATCTCATCATCTGTAACAGACAGAGCCTACATACCAGTGTATAAGTTGTGCATCTGAATGTCAGCTTCAAAATGATGTATCACATGTGTGATCACCATGCTCCGTTGCAAAGATATGGGCATAATAATGAGAAGTATTGGAAATGTATAATTTTCATAATTGTACAAGACTAAACAAACTGTGATATTTGTATATATGTACAGTGCACAGACACAGTTCTTTAACCATGTTGTAAGAAGTAACACTGTCTTCAAAATGAGGTATTACTTGGCACACTGACATGCTCCCTTACAAAGTTATTTACCAAAATATGAAAATAAATCATAATTTCCATAACCTAAGTCCTAAACAAACATTGATATCTGCACATGAGTACAACATACAGGCACAATTCTTTTACCATGTTAGAACTATCAATACTGTTTTCAAAATGAGGTATTACTTAGCACATTCAGATGCTCCCTTGCAAAGTTATTTGCCAAAATATGAAAACAAAATCATAATTTCCATAACCTAAGTCCGAAACAAACTGATATTTGCACATATGTATAACATACAGGCACAATTCTTTTACCATGTTGGAACCAGCAATACTGTCTTCAAAATGAGGTATTACTTGGCACATTCAGATGCTCCCTTGCAAAGTTATTTACCAAAATATGAAAACAATCATAATTTCCATAACTTAAGTCCAAAACAAACTTTGATATCTGCACATGTGTACAACATACAGGCACAATTCATTTACCATGTTGGAACTATCAATACTGTCATCAAAATGAGGTATTATTTGGCACACTGACATGCTCCCTTGCAAAATTATTTACCAAAATATGAAAAAATCATAATTTCCATAACCTGAGTCCTAACAAAACTGATATATGTACATATGTACAGCATTCAGAAGCAGTTGTTTTACCATGTAGACACATATGATTGTAAATATACACATTCTTGCTTTAGCCAACATACTGCTGAATGGGTACATGTAAAGAGAAAAAGCAAGGTAAGGACCGCCACTCCACTAATGAACCTAGGACAGGCATGGGACGTCAGTGGCAGGCAAGGCCATTTGATCTGTCCGATACCTGTGCTGGCTACTCACTCAGACACTGATACCACTACAATCTCACAACCTCCTTCAGTGTCAGCAGTCTGTCTTACCTCTACCTTTTCTCTTTACATGTGTCCATTCAGCAATGGACTTAAGGGATCAAGTTCTGTATTACTAAGCCCTTCCTATCATCTAAACTCTACACATGCCTGATAAAAGCAGACAAAAAAAAGTAGTAGTATTGTAGGATGGTTACTGACATATTAGATTTTACATGCTAGCACTCTCCTGAAAGAGTTGTTCTTTCTCAGCATCTTCACCAGCTCCTTACCACAGTTATTTGTCAACTCAGAAAAATGCATTTTACACAACACATTTCATAATAGAGTTTTACTTACCATACTGGTCCCTAATTGGTCATGGGTGTTTTCCATTCTTCTCACAAGCTGCATATTACCAATCCTGCATAGCTCTCCTCACGCCATTGTAGAGCTCAGGCAAGAACAACGCAATGCCCTCCTCAGTTAGGTGAACACCATCCCTTCTGAACAGGTGAACATCTTCTGTGGTGATGCTGTCATGACAGATTGTAGATCCATCGACCCTGTACATCGAGCCATGCATGAACCCCATTCTGTAAATGTCTGGCCTTGTGAGCTGCCCGTTGACTGTTTGCTGTTTTCCATATCTGCCGAGAAATTATGTCAGACCACACAAAATGACAAAATGTGGCCACCACGACTGCAGGTGTTCAAAAATTGCTCTGATTTGAAACTGTAGCCTTCCAAGTGGTTGACTGATGACATCATTCCCTCCAATGTACAGCACAAGGATGTCGGGCTCAGGGTAGATGCAACACTTCTCTTCCAACTGCAGTACTCCGCTCCAATGCATACCTCTTTTTGCAAGCCAGTATACTTTCACACTGGATGTGGGGAAGCTCAAGTTGTACCGGTTTTCAGTTATGGAGGCATGGCTGGCAGCCCAGTGAATGTAGGAATGGCCACATACCCACACTCTCACTTGTCCTGCTCGTGAAGCCATGTCAGTGTCAGAAGGTGGACGAACCTGCACAGGAAAGAAAATGCAAACAGATTACTACTGATGTTTGACAGATCTACTGGAATAGTACATATATATGAATATCATATGCATTACCTGGTTAGACCATCCAAATCTTCACTCCTATCCACAGGGGCATTATTCTTTTCATAAGGTACACAAGTGGTGATGATGCTGCAGAGGTACATACCTACAACCCGTGAAAACACAAAATTACACACAATGGCTGACAAGGGGGCACAGAAAGGGCACATGTAAAGAGAAAAAGAAGGGTAAGGACCGCCACTCCACTAGTGTGGAGTGCAGAGGCATTCATTACCATTCACAACCTCCTTCAGTGTCAGCAGTCTGCCTTACCTCTGCCTTTTCTCTTTACATGTGTCCATTCAGCAATGGACATAAGGAATCAAGGGCGGAAGGATTGTGATGTTTCTTGCCCTGATCTGCATACATCTGGCTTATGCATTCATCAATGTGATAACGACTTCTACTTATGTGAATAACAGTGACAGCTGCTGATAGTTTTACATGAAAAGTGAGAATGACTCAGTGTTACATTGTAACTGCACTTATTGTTAATGTGATGATTACTTCATATCATTACTGCAAAGTTCTGCATGCTCAGACACAGGTGATAACTGCTGCACATAACCTGTTGAGTAGACATTCATTATATTTCCTGGTGCAGGTGTTATGCAACACAGACTCATTATTATATTACTGAGCCCTTCCTCCCACCTAAAGTCCATACATGACCAACAAAGGCAGGAATATTGCCCAAAATATATGGTAGCTCCATGCTGGTAGTAGTCTGTAAGTAATAACCTTCATCTCACTGTAGTCTGTAATAACCTTCATCTCACTGAGGCAACTAGTGAGTATAATCAGAAAAAGAAATAGTCACAAATGTGTAACCTATCTGGTTGAGTCGTATAACAATTACTCCAAAAAGTAGTGATTCATTTCTCTCACCTAACCATCCCTCTGGTTCCAATAAGACACAGAAGTAAAACGGCAGAAATATTGTCCAAAATATCTAGTTGAACAATGCCAAAAATCAGCATTCCAACATTTCTAGAGTTATTTATCAGCAGTGTTCTTGAAGACAGTATGTGCATATTGTTAACAGATAAGAAATGGCTACACTACAGCATGGACAGAATTCATTCACAGAAGTAGATAAAGACTTCCGGTCATATGTCAGTTGTTCCCAATTCATTCAAGTACACACTTGAAAGCTGGATACAACAAAACAAAACTTTATAATAACCATCTATGAAAACTGATGTAAAGATAACCTATGCTTCTTACACCATATTTGTACCACAATATTCTAAACAATAGATCAGCTCAGAGAACAGGTCATGGCACCATGCTTCAAATTAAACTAAGCCAGTTAATCAATATAGCACAGCCAGCTCCCAGGACAATAAAATGGCCAAATGGATTTTCCAGTTATGCAAAAGCTTTTCTGTGACACAGTAATAAATTATTTTCCCCAGTAAACTCATCAGCTGTTTGTGTTGTGTATGCAAAAGCACCAAAAATCACACAATAAACCACTTTCCCCAGTGAGCACTTCACCAGTAAGGGATGTAAACTCATTGTAAGACAACAGATTTTTTTCCAGTAGTGTAGTTATGCATTATACTGTCATTGCTGTGTGAAAAGATCACACCTTTTTAATATTCTATAAGTTAACATCAGTGGAATTAAGTACAGACTGTAGTACCTGACAGCGGAAATGCTCACGACTAAGGATGAATACAGAGTGTTTGCATTATAGGGATTAAATCAACAGTAAATTATTTGTTATATTCTTTCCTCCACTCTTCCAATACACATTCATAAGCCTGCTTTACAATATACATGTTTTTGCATGTGACCCAGGTGAAGACTTTCCTTAACACACCAAAACTACATTTACAAGCTTACAATTATAGAAAAAAAAAAAAACACGCCAAAACATGCACAGCTGCTGCTTGTAATCCAATGGTAACTGGCCGTCAGTGAAATTAGTATAAATTAGCCTGTTAGCGATTGTCTGCCTAGCTAGTTCCCTTGAGGTATTCGCTAACTATGTGTACATTTACAAGCTTACAATTATAGAAAAGTAATCAAACTATCTTAACAGAGAGCTCATAAATGTAATCAAGCAAATCATATTTGCAATATGTAATTTTACTGTGTTCATTAAACATAAACTATTCCAAATACCCTTTTCAGCCCTGACCCTTGCACAAAAAAATAACAAACAAAAAAAAAACATGCCAAAACATCGACACACAGCTGCCGTTGCACTTATACTTTAGGGAATGTTCAAAGGTTTGGATACTTTACCAGCTAAGGTTTCCATGCATTATGGTATGTATCTCTTGCTGTCGCTTTCTTAGATTTATAAAAAAAAAAAAAAAAAAAACACACCAAAACATCTACGCACAGTTGCCTTCCATGCATTATGGTATGTATCTTTTGGTGTGGATCTCTTAGATTTACTAAAAAAAAAAAAACACACAGCTGCCGTTGCACTTATACTTTAGGGAATGCTCGTAATCCACTGGTAACTGTCCGTTAGCGATTGTGTGCCTAGCTAGTTCCCTTGAGGTATTCAGCAAGTTTACAAAAAAATAAAAAGAGAAGGTGAATTATGAGACTGTGTATTTACAAAGGCTGTGCAGAACTTATACTTTAGGGAATCTTCAAAGGCAGAGGTAATTCTACCAAGTATTTACAAGTACAGAAGAGCAAAAGGAAAGCCCGAGACAGAGCCCATTTTCAGTGGAGGCCCAGGAAGGAAACACTTCAATGCATGACAAACAGTTTGCAAAAGTTAACGGATACATACAAATCCAGCATAGCATAGACCTGTTTACGACATAACAGCAGACATCTTGTAAACACCATATATTATAAGCGGCACACTTGTATGACAACAGATATGAAGCTGTACATGATATTTAGATTAAAAAAATAGTAACCATGATGCAAAAAAAAAAAAAATTTATGCACGGTTTCAGCATTTACCCGACCTCGTCATACAACACAACCAATATGAAGCTGTACATGATATTTAGATTAAAAAAAAAAATAGTAACCGTGATGCAAAAAAAAAAACTTTATGCACGGTTTCAGCGTTTACCCGACCTTGTCATACAACACACCCAAGCTCAGTTGGGTATAATGGTATGTATCCCTTGGTGTGGCTCTCTTAGATTTACTAAAAAAAAAAAAAAAAAAAAAAAAAAAAACGCCAAACCATCTATGCACAGCTGCCGTTGCACTTATACTTTAGGGAATGCTCGTAATCCACCGGTAACTGTCCGTTAGCGATTGTGTGCCTAGCTAGTTCCCTTGAGGTATTCAGAAAGTGTACAAAAAATAAAAAGAGAAGGTGAATTATGAGACTGCTAACTGTGTATTTACAAACAGCACTTATACTTTAGGGAATGTTCAAAGGCAGAGGTAATTCTACCAAGCATTTACAAGTACAGAAGAGCAAAAGGAAATCCCAAGACAGAGCCCATTTTCAGCGGAGGCCCAGGCAGGAAACACTTCAATGCATGACAAATGGTTAGCAAAAGCTAACGGATACATACAAATCCAGCATAACATAGACCTCTTTACGACGTAACAGCAGACAACTTGTTTTAAACACCATATATTATAGGCGGCCCACTTGTATGACAACAGATATGAAGCTGTACATGATATTTAGATAAAAAAAATAGTAACCATGATGCAAAAAAAAAAAAACTTTATGCACAGTTTCAGCATTTACCCGACCTCGTCATACAACACACCCAAGCTCAGTTGGGTATACTTTGTCTCCCTACAGCAATAATTGCACATTGCGAGAAGCAAAGCAGGCACCATCCTACCTTATTCTGGATTGGATGAAATGGTCTGGGGAAGGAACTTGCACAGACAGATCTCCAATGCAGGTCTTTCGGCTGTAGAAGGACTCCGTTCAGTGAAGTGTCCAGTGAAAATAAATAGAGGGATTCAGCAGTAAATTTTGCACAAGCAAGAAAAGGGAATTTTTACTGTTGGATCCCCTATTTATTAGCCAACAACAAAGGATTTCTATGGCAGGGGTGGAGGTGTTAAGCTAGCAGTGTCTTGGATTGGACACAATGGCTTACTTGATTAAACAGACAGAAAATCGGCTTGCTATGAGAGGAAAGTAGAGAGCGATTTGCAAATTGATTTTCTCTGAAAACTTCAATACAAACACCATGTAACTCCAGGCTGAAAAGTAAGCTGACAAGGTACCTAATAAAGTTCAGTTACTTTTTCAACTTAATTTTCAACCATGGAGATTCTATCTGACTGCAAAGTTAACTGCGCTGGGAGAAGGCACTCGGGGTTAACATAAGGGAATTCCTATCTTCTCATGGCGCACTCGGTGTTAAGCACAGAGGCGCCATGAGAAGGTACTCGGGGTTAATGAGTTAATGAATGTGCACATATGTTAGGCAGGGGTTTGCCATCAACGACTAGTGTGTCATACTGGTAATACTGCAACTAGACTTTACAACCATTGCAATGGAATAGACATTTCCTGATGCATTAGCTTGATATATACCTCCTGTGGCTAGGTGGTGCATTGTGATGCATACAGTGTGCCATGTACTGTTGTATAGTCTTACATACTGGCTTATCTTTGTTGCTGTGCAAAACATGGTTTGATATATAGTGTGTGCCAGGCACTGTCAGGCAGTTGTGGGCTGAGCACTGATATGTGGTATTGAAAGTGTGTATCCTCTGATAGCCAATAGGTTGCTATATATGGCAGTTAATTGATATCTGTACTTTAGAATGTTAAGTGTGCCACATGACATGCTCACACATATTGTTTCATTGTCTTCCAGGGTAATGGCCCACCGTCATAACCCCATCTACAGCACTGCAGAGGAGGAACTGATAACAGCAAGCCTGGTACAGCACTATGCCCTGCTGTTCTCCAGAACCAGTCAGGACCAGTATGAGCGAACTGCACTGTGGCATGATCTTGTCCATAGGGTAAATGACGTAGGCATGCATAACCGGTCATATGAGCAGGTACGCCATCACTGCAGTGATTTAATTAGACATGTCCGGCAGTGTGCATCAGATATCCGTAGACAACAGCTTGCCACAGGTGGTGGGGTACCCATCCATCTCCCCCATCACCAGAGTGGAGGAGCTGCTCCTGAGCCAGGTGGCTCCTGGCCAACAGCAACAACATAAAGCAACATGTATCATCATGGAGGCCGGAGCCACCCAGCAAGTTGACACGGAGCGTGTAGGTAACATGGCATAGCTGTACACTACTGTTGCCTCTATTGGCAGAGCATGTTCATGTGAGATGTGTACTGTGTAGTTAGAGGATGTGGTGCCTAGTGTTGTGCAATACTAATAATTATGAATGTAATCTGTAGGCCTGTGATTGTCAACCATTGTACTACTGTAAGATTACAGACACACAGTAGCAATGCCACAGTTGTTGCCACTGACAAACTGTCTCATATCCTTGTAGGTCCCTCTGATGTGGCAGCAAGACAGCAGACCCATGCTGGTGAGGGTGTTCTACATTTAATATTACTAATTAAATGTGCATGTCATAGGTGAGCTGTAGGCCATGTACACGTAACACACCTACTCATAATGCATGCTGTGCATGTTTGCTGTGAGACTATGCACATCCCAGTAACATGGGTAGCTGCCTAAAACACATAACAATACACAGAGTATCCCACACAATTGCGGCAACACTGTAGTGGACATTGGATAGGCAGTGGCAATACACATGCACACAACATACACAAATTTGTCATACGCAGTACACGTTCACATGCTACACATGGCGTATTCAGACACCCGCTGTAAGTTCACACTCCAGTATCCCAAATGTCATCCGAACAGCACACATAATATACCTGAGGGGCTGATGCCTCTCATGTGGCTGTGCGACACTCTTCAACACATAACACATTCATGTTAGGCAATGCCCCCTATTGGGCACCATACAAACCCATGTAACAACTGGCTGTGAAATGGTGAATGTAGCCATGGTACAGCAGTCCTGGTATAGCATGGTATGGGCTGGTCTGGCACACATTAGTAGCCTTGAGTGACCACATAATGCTGCATGAAGATGGCTCATGGTACTACACCCCATCCAGTTACATTGACCACAGTAATACACATAGTATTAACTGCCGTGCACCTCAGTGTTGTGTGTGTGCACACATATGGACTGATACACAATATGCATAGCAATCACCTTTTGTACAAAGTGACACATATATGCCTTGTAATGCTATTGAGTGTATAGGTTACATGACACACACTGTGTATGTGTGATGTTTAATATTGCAGTTGTGTTGTAGTATGCCATGTCATGGCTGGCACTAACATGGCCACAATATGTCCTACACTCAACATAACCAATGTACAATGGCTATTTTGAGCAATGGTATTCCATCAGGTATACATGCACCACTCATCCTGTGTGTATACATAGCATGCATGTGCTAAACCTGTATCCATATTTATCTGCTAAAGACACAGATGCTCTAATCAGAAATGGATATCTATGTGACACACAGATACACATCCAGCCATGGTATGTATACCTGTGAGTGATGGTGCACAGGACATTGCAGAGCTTTTAATACTTACACAGCAATGTTGTGTCCATGTACACATTGCGTTCCAGGGATAGGCCAATCACTGAACAACAACACACATGCATCAAAGCCATGTATACTGTTATTAGCAAGGGCTGTCTACACCTGCACTGTGTGCTGTTGAGCAACACGCGTCCTGCATGCTGACACGTATGATATCACTGTTTGCCTTGTGATACTGTACCCCACCATCACCCACTATTGAGTATGTTCTGGATTGCTGGTGGTGTGTGTGTGTGCATGTGTTCATGTGTGCCGACATCATATACAGGTCGTAAAGTGTGTTTCCTGTCTTCCTCTCACAGGTGCTGACTTTGGGCTGGTTCACTGCAGCAGGGAAACTGATGTCACTGAGCAAAATAGTGATAATGATGATAGGTGTGTTGAGGTACAGGCATGTTTGCCAGGGTCTGTCGTTGGGCCACCATTCGACAGTACACAAGTGTCCACCCCATCCATGCACACAGTCATACTGCCAATACATCCATAACCAATGCCCTTAGCTGAGGGACAGCGTACAGTCAGCATTGGCCAGGACAGTGTGGAATCCATGGCACATGCATCCTGACACAGCAGCCATACCCAGATGTCTGGAAGGGTACGACTTAGGCAGATGTCCAGGGGTTCTCGTCGGAGCACTGCTGCTCATCATGCCACTGGCAGACATGTCACAGGTCTTACAACCTCACGCATGTTCCATGCTGTCATGGAGGCACAGGCACATATTGGAACGGTACACCAAACCAGGACTATGAGCACATACCGCCGTAATTAACAGTATCTGTGACCTAGCTGGTGCCATCCATAATTACACTGAGGTCACTGATAGATGTTGGGGAGAGACATTAGATGTCCTCCGCAATGTCATGTCCATGTGTCAGGACAGTGCGGGATGGTTGAGTCATCGACGTGGACATATGCCAGCAACATCAGCAGCTGGCAGTCGCCGTGGATGTCCCTCAAGCCACAGCTGCTCCCGTAGTGCCAGTAATAGCCCCAGCAATGTTGGGGGTGGGCTGTCCATAGAATGTCCCAGAAGACCATGTGCAAGTGGCTCTGGACAGTCCCAGCAGGGACCTGGGTCCAGTGTACATCCATCTACCTCTGGGGATAGTACCCAGTTTGGCTTAGTACCTGATAGTGTCAGTAGCACCCCTGCCAGGCACAGGTATCATATCCGTGG
This sequence comes from Protopterus annectens, assembly GCF_019279795.1. Classification (NCBI taxonomy): domain Eukaryota; kingdom Metazoa; phylum Chordata; order Ceratodontiformes; family Protopteridae; genus Protopterus; species Protopterus annectens. The sequence goes on from NC_056735.1 coordinate 950,662,641, forward strand.
CCAGAGATGGTGATCTGTAAAGCCTCGCAGGTACAGTCTGTGGCTGTCCCACAAATACCCATATATGGCAGCCACATGGTGGAACTGTGTGCATGCAGACACACACACACACACACACACACACACACACATAATCCAGACACCTAGGGCTAACACATACCCACACACATTACATCAACATTGGCCCATACCAGTATTCTTGCCCCCCCCCACACACACACACACACACACAAACACCCACACATACATGTCAATTGGATGGCTCACTGTAGGCCTCTGGCAAACCAACAACACACCCTGTGCATATGATGAAACCTGTGCCACCTCCTGTCAACTGTAACATCAATGCAGGAACAGGCTACCATGGTGCTGATACACAGGGTGTCTTTATAGCAGTATAGCAATGTTAGCATGTTGTCAGCAGTACAGTGTAATGATATGCTTGAAGGTGTAGCTGAGCAGGCATGATGCATTAAAGCTATGATTGTCATTGTAGTGTTGTTTACACCAGTGTTAGTTCCAATTGTGTATTGTCCGCCCACGTGCCATTTGACTGATGTGTGCAGTATTGGCAGCATGTGCTAGTGAGTGGACAGTATGTGTGGGATGTGTGTAGCACAGATTTGCAGGTGTACAGTTGTGAACATGGTGGGGGTGCACTGTCTGCATGTACGTGCATAGTGGACACATGGGCAGGGTGACATGCTCTGTATTACACAGTAACACTCCATAGTTTCTATTCGTGGCCAGTATGCATTGTACTACACACATTTCGGAACCTGACTACACATGTGTATGACATGGTTTGACACTGTGCTGTGGGTGATACTGTTACTATCTGCCATTGCTTTGCATTCTGGTAGTATACATAACTTCAACAGCCTGACCATAACCAATCGTTAGATGATGTCTTGACAACTGACAAACAGATGTAGGACACACAGCAACATTTGGATCCTTCAGGTACTATACTATGCCAGTAACCAGTGGTCTTCACCTACACCCATTACTGAGACCACTCCTGTTTGGCATATAGCTCTCTTAGGTACAAGCAATCACAGTAGAGATTTGTCCGTCCATGTCTGGTAATGCATACTGTGGCCTATAATGCATTCTCCAGGTGACACACACATCATCCACAAGGGTATCATACAGACAGATACCTGTTGTCAAACCCATGCTGTAAAGCTATAAGCCAAACTAAGCATAGTCATCCACCTTTACGGAACATAGTATCCCCACAGTACCACATAGGTAGTAGCCACCAACATGATGAACAGGTACCGATGTGTACATGCAACCTAGTGTTACGTCATCTCTCCTTTGATAATCACATTTCCTAAGGTATTTTGAAATCCCTCGGTGGATCACATAAGCAATAAGGGGTTTGCATGCATATCCACAAAGGTTGTTGTACACCTATAATGAATAGTCATCATTGACAGACTTTGCTACGTTTGAACAGGTCTGACATATACCTCGGCCGTAAACCCTCACTCACACAATTCAATAGAAACCGTAATGAGTGTGTGTGACACAGATGACCTAGGGCAGGGATCACTGCAGTGGCTGGCCTTGTCCACAAGCATACAGATGTGACCTAAGGTCTGGGAAGCAGCAGCACAGTCTGGCAAAGATGACAGCTGTGTTCTTGGAGAAAGCAGGGTTCCCACACATGCAATAATTGAGGTAACATGTACATATATGTATTTGCCACACAGCTACCTCACATGTGCAATGCATACTGATATGTCATACAGTAGTAAAAGCAAAACCCACAACACATTGACCAACAGTCGCACACACACTCACCAAGTGCAGGATTCAAACCCCTACCTAACTACTTCATGACACTAGAGGAATATGCATTAACACGATACACTATACACATTACTGGTAGGTCTCTTTTCCATAGGTATATTTGTAGGATGGTGACATCATCAGACTTGACAAAGATAAGTATACCACTTGTAAGGTGTTCTACTACTCTACAAAAAGGTTGCTCCTCTCCAAGGTAACTACACACAAACACAGTTGTCAAGTGCAGGATTCAAACCCCTACCTAACTACTTTATGATACTAGAGGAGTACGCATTAATACAACACGCTATACACCTTACTGGGAGGTCTCTTTTCCACAGGTATAGTTGTAGGATGGTGACATCATCAGACTTGACAAAGATAAGTATACCACTTGTAAGGTGTTCTACTACTCTACAAAAAGGTTGTTCCTCTCCAAGGTAATCACACACACACAGCTGTCAAGTGCAGGATTCAAACTCCTACCTAACTACTTCATGATACTAGAGAAGTACGCATTAACACGACATGCTATACACATTACTGGAAGGTCTTTTTTCCACAGGTTTATTTGTAGGATGGTGTCATCATCAGACAACAAAGATAAGTGTACCACTTGTAAGGTGTTTTACTACCCTACAAAAAGGCTGCTCCTCTCCACGGTAATTACACACAAACACACACAGTTGTCAAGTGCAGGATTCAAACCCCTACCTAACTACTTCATGATACTGGAAGAGTACACATTAACATGACGCGCTATACACATTACTGGGAGTTCTTTTTTCCACAGGTATATTTGTAGGATGGTGACATCATCACACTTGACATAGATATGTATGCCACTTTTAAAGTGTTCTACTCCTCTTCAAAAAGGTTGCTCCTCTCCAAGGTGATTACACACAAACAGTTATCAAGTGCAGGATTCAAACCCCTACCTCACTACTTCATGATACTAGAGGAGTACGCATTAACACATCATGCTATACACATTTCTGGGAAGGCTTTTTTCCACAGGTATATTTGCAGGATGGTGACATCAACAGACTTGACAATGATTAGTATACCACTTTTAAGGTGTTTTACTACTCTCCAAAAAGCTTACTCCTTCCCAAGGCAACCACACACAAACACACTTGCCAAGTGCAGGATTCAAACCCCTACCTAACTGCTTTATGATATTACAGGAGTACACATTTACATAACACGCTATGCACATTACTATAAATTCACCTTTCCACAGGTCTATTTGTAGGATGGTGACATTAGGTGGGCTACATAGAAGGAATGTCTAAACACTTTGGCCATATGACCATCAAAGGGGAGTTTACTATCTACCTGTGTCCCCAGGGCCATAATGACTTTCTCCATACATACTGGATTACCACCTATGTGGTAATTTGTGTGCACATTGTTTTACCCAAAGGGGATGACTATGCATTCATTGGCATTCAGCTTGAGGGCATTGTTTTGACACCAGGTATCAGTCTCTGTAAGAAGCTTCTGGAGGATGTCTGTGTCAGCCGTAGAGTCGATTATGGACCACAGTTAGCAGTCATCTGCAAACCTGTTCAGCCATACAACTCCCATGCTTGCCTATATCTCTGAGCAGTATCTACTGAACAGGTGGGTTCCCAGGACCAAGAACTGTGGGATGTCATTTGTGACTGGCTTAGAGTCGGACATAGCACCCGCAACTCTGAACATGTGTGTTTGATCTGTGAGCCACTTGGCCACCCATCCTGTGACATAGCTGTTAATGTTCAAGTTGGTATGCTTGTCCATGATGACAGAGTGGTAATGGTGTAGAAAGTCCTTAGTGAGGTCCAGGTGGGCTGTGTGGACTACTTTCACCTCCATATATGTCCTTGGTAACTGTTTGAAATAAGTCAACTAGGTTTAGGAGCCAGGATCTGCCTTTAACAAGGCGAAGTTGTGTAGAGTTCAGTGTCTGGAGGTCTCCAATATCTCTGTTTATGGGTTCCATGACAATTTGCTCAATAGCTTTGTAGACCAGGCTGAGTAGACATATAGGGTAATGGTTTCCAGGTTCTGTTGTGGCATCCCCTTTGTGGAGCTGGATGACTGTTAGTGTATGCCATTCTTTGGGTACATAGCCTGTGGTACGCTTGAGTTTGGACAGTGGATGTAGGTGAGGGTGTAGTTCCTTTTGGGCCTAGTGTAAGACGCAGCCTGGGACACCATCCAGTCCCATTAATGCTGTGTTCTTAGCTTTGGAGAGGGCTGTCTTTACCTGCATGTCCATGACGTCTGGGGCACTGCATCCTTCTGTGATGGACACAGGGCCATTTGGGGGTGATGGGGGGAGTTTACACTGAACTTGTCCCCCTGGATGTGAGCAATAAAAGTTGGTTCAGTGTATTTCTTTCCATTTTTCAGTAGCTGACAGCATATTTGGAAGTTGACACCTACATGCCTGTTATAGCTACTGAAGGCTTTGTGGTTGTTATTCTTACATTCCTTGGCTATTTGTCTTTAGAAACTGTCCTTGGATTATTTTATGAGCGATCATTGTTTCTTCCTAATAATGATCAGTGATGCCTTTCCTTTAGTGAAGTTGGCTCTATCATGTGTTCGTTTCCTCCTTCTGTTGTCTAGCTTATTTATGGGCAACAACCATCTGATTGTTGTCTTATTTTTGGAGGAGTGCATCTTGGATTTATTTGTGATGTCTCGTTCCATGCATCCTTGTAGATGCTCATAGGATGCACTTGTAAATGATTTGGCAGATTGCATACCATTATCCTATAGCAAGAGGTCTTTGGAACAATGCACTTTGGTCTTGGGAAGTGTGCAGTTTGCTTTTGAATATGTCTTCACAGTGGTTTCATTGACTGGGTGGGAGGGTGGAATGTGGATGTCCAATGTGATTACTTTATGATCTGATATTACCAGCGAGGGGTTTATCTCTGTTGTGGAACACTGATACCCCATGTTGGTGATGATCATGTCCAGTATTTTGTCACCTCTAGTGGGCGTGGTGACCAGCTGTTCCAGGGTATTAGAGTTTTTAAACTCTAGGAAACATTGGGCAAAGGACATTGTACATGAGTAATTCTCCCACTCAATGTTTGGGTAGTTGTAATCACCTCATATAATGGTGTTTGATAGGACCTTTGTATTTTCCACTGTTCTCAGGAATACTGAGTGAGGTTCCTGAGACAAGGTACATGATCTGTAGCAGGCTATAATCTGATGAGCGGCTTTGCCCAATGTTAGTTGCACTTGCATGGTCTCCAAGGCCTCATGCAGTGCCACTAACCTAAAGGTGTGGGCATCCATAAGGTAAATGGGTACACCCCTTCGTTTTGCATTTCACTCGTGGTTTTGGGTCCGAAGGTCAGAGGGATTGTGAGTGTTTTATGTGGAGCATGTCCAACAGCTCTGTGTTTGACATAGCTTTGTATGTTAGGCAGTGAACACCTCTGAGTAGGCGATATGCAAGGGAGCACAGATGGAGCATTTTGAGATGCTCTGTGTATGGCATGTATTTCAGGCCACTAATGCTCTTTGTGAGGTATTGCTACAGGCTTTCCAGTTGTTGTGGTTGTCTTGTGAGGTACATAGCAAAAGTGGCATTGTACTCCATTATAGTTCTAGTGAGTGATGAGTAGAGGAGAACAATGTCCTCTTCTATTCTGCATGAGACACATTTTGTGATGAGGTGTGCCACATAGGAGGGTTTCCTGACTACTGTGGGAATGTGATTATCACAGTTGTGTCCACTATCCACCTGTGATGCAAGGTCTCTTGTCACACTTTCAGTGCGAAGTATACTACCACCTATGTTGTAGTTCTTGGCTACAGAGTTTTTAAAAAAGGGGATGGCAATGCATCTTTTGGCACTGAGCTAGAGCCCATGGCTTTGAAAACAGCCATCTGTCTCAGTGAGGCCCTTTTGTAGGATGTCCACATCTTTAGTGTTTACAATTATGGCTCCTAGTTTGCAGTCCTCTGGAAACTTCAGTAGCCACAGACCTTCCATGTTAAAGTTTACTTCAGGGAAGTAGATACTACACAGCCTGGGACATTATCTGGTCCCATGGCTGCTGTGATACTGGCTTTGGAGAGTGTTATTTACCTGTGCAGCCTTGATGACAGCAACTTTGCAGTGTTCCATTATAGAGATGTGCTCTTTCATGGGTGAGAGGGGGGTAAAGTTAACACTGATCCTATCTGCCAGGATGTTGGCAATATCAGTTGGGTCAGTATATTTAGTGCCATTGAGATGTAACTCAGAACAGATCTGAGTGTAGCTGTGACATGGACCTGTCTGTTGGGCAGAGATCTCCTGAGTAGACAGTATGCAACAGAGTACAGATTAGGTTACATTCAGTCTTGTTGCATGGGGCAACTATTTGAGGCCAGTAATCCTCTTGTTAAGGTACTTCAGTGGTCTTTCTGGCTGCTGAATGTGCCTATTCAGATTCATCGCAAGTGTGTTGTGGTACTCTCTGACAGGTCTGATGACTGCTGAGTAGTGGGAACCTCCTTTGACCTACATGCACAGACCTTGGCAGTTTGTGTGAACACATAGCATGATTTTCTGACCACTTTGTGAATGTGTTTCTGGAAGTAGAGATGACTATCCACATTTGTCCATAGATCCCTTATTATCACATCTGTATTTAGCCTAAGTGTGTGAGCATGCCCAGTATGAACTTTAAGTATGTTGTTGCCTGACATTTGCTTTGTTTATTAAAGTGGGTGAGCATGCCCAGTATGACCTTTCAGTGTGATGCTGAATGAAATCCACCACATTTGTTGGAGTGTGTGAGCACGTCCAGTATAGGCATTTCTACTTTATGTGTATGGCAAATCAAGTTGTATTTTTACAGCAGGGCTCACCTTTGTGTCATAGATCAACAGGGATCATGCTGTGCCTGCAGGGCTTCCATGAGACACTTTGCATAGACTTATCAACATTTCTACATACAGGGAGGACAGCTATTCTTTGTACATTTCTACCCGGGGGCACACCTGATTGTTACTGTGGGTGTACATAGGATGAGGGTTTCACCTGATACTTATACACATTTGCTATGCCTGCACTGCTATGTACGGTACACCATTTCAGTCTGTACTGTTGCCTATTTTATTGGCTTGAGGGATACTACTGTGCTACAGATCCTAGCGTCCAATGTCACGTATATTAGATTTTGACTTCATAGCCTACACAACCCACATCACACCGCCTGTCCTGATGTTCTCTGTCTGCATAGGTCTCTGGGGGAGGTTACCCATATGCCTCTTTAGGGGCATGATACAGCATTTCTTTGTGTTTGCATTAGTGTACACTTGTCCTGCTGTGTCTGTGCCACTGAAATGCTATCATAGCTTAGTGGTTCAGTACTGTGACTATAGTGCACAGTATCCTGGGTTCAAGCCCTATCACTGCTTTTTATTTTCATGCTGGGCAGACCAGACTGCTTAAGGAACAGTAAAGTAAATATGAGCATGTTTACCTGACTTTGCTCAACTTTGCCCGGCCTTGCCCAGCATTGCTCAACGTTGCCCAACATTGCGCTAGTTAACACGGGCAATTTTGTTTACATATACTAACTATTGGTAAATGCTGCTTAGCACTGCTTTATATTGCTTAAAACATGGCAATCATGCCTCAGGTGGTGCTGCAGGGCTGCCTATGTCAGATGCACATACTACACTCCCTATACATGTTTGGAAACAGGTAGTTTCAAGTTAGGCATCCCTTTTATTTTATGTGCGAGTCAGAGAGAGGTATAATTTCCAGGGTTCCTACTGAGCCAGTGTATGTGCTATGCGTTGCCTCTTTGCCAAGGCCAAGGCATACTGGGCACGTCTCCTTCTGCCTACTGGGGCAGGCTCAGGTTGTTCCTCCTCTGAGTCATGCTGTGCCTGTGCAGGCCTTGGCAATGGTGGGGGGCTGTGTGGCCCTGCCCCATGCTGGTCCTGCTGCATCTGTTTTTGCAGGATCATATTGTGTAGAATGGCACATACCATGACAATTTGGGTACATGTAGTTGGTGAGTCCTACAAGGCTCCACCAGATGTGTCCAGGCACAGGAACCATGACTTGAGCATCCCAAACACACGCTCGATTACATTTTGTGTTTGTGCATGTGCCTCATTATGGAGTTCTTGTTCAGGTGTGTGTGCATTTCTGATGGGTGTCATCAGCCATGGCTCCAGTGCGTATCCAGCATCCCCCACTAGGTGACCATCAGGGATGTCCCCATTGGCAAATGTCTGGTACAGCTGTGTCAGGTGCCAGATATGGGAATAGCTTCCAGGGCAGCCAGCACACACATTCAGTATTATGCCCTGGGCATCGCACATGACCTGGCAGTTGATGGAGTGGAAGCCCTTGCGGTTGATGTAGGCTCTACCCCGCTCACCGGCTGGTGCTTTGATGTGTATGTGCGTGCAGTCAATTGCACCCACTACCTCAGGTTATTCCGCTATTTGCTGGAAGAGATGCATATTGCTGGCCAATACCTCATGGGAATTGGGAAAATATACATGATCATCGACATGTGCTGACATGGCATTCAGGAACTGGTGCAGTACCCTGGATGCTGATGCCTGTGAAATCCCCATCATATCTCCAGTTGGTCTCTGGAAGGTACCTGTTGCTAGTATTCTTAGGCCAACACATACCTTGCTTTCCACTGGGATGGGTTCCCCTCTGTTGGTTTTGTGTGTGAGGCGTGGCCTGCACAGTTCGACAATTTGCTGCAGGAGGTCTCTGTTCACTCTATAGCGCTCCACTATCTCCAGCTCATGTAGCCCCTGGTAGGTTACCCTGGGTCTGTACACTCTTCTCCATCTCCTCACTGTGGGTTGCTCAGCAGCATTTGCAATGGTACCACCCTCAGCATCTTGCACATGTTGCCTTATAATAGAAATGGCAGCCCCTAACATTTTTTTGTCTCAGTTAAGCTTTTTAAGTTTTCACTTCTCTTTGTAGACTGTAGTGTTGCAGTGTTTCTGAGAAAAACATGGAGGAATGTTGTTTGCAGAGTTTTAAGTGCTGGGCTGGGCTGGGCTAGTGTACTGCCTGTGTAATTGGCTGATTCTGATTGATTTCACCTGGCAGCTCTGTTAGTTCTCCTTGGTTAACTTCCTACTACTTCTTTTCCTTCCTTTTCCCTTTCTGTTTCCACAGGTGGCAGCGACACTCAAACAAGTTCAAACACGCGCACATGAGTGCACATGCGCGCACACGCACACAGGCTTACACAGGCTTAGGTGGGTGTACATGCACGCACACAGGCTTAGACAGCCTTACACAGGCTTACACGGGCACACACATGCGCACTCAGGCTTAGACGGGTTTACAGGCGCGTACACAGTGTAAGCATCTTTGCAAGAAACTTTAGTGATAGCCATGGCGTACACCTTCAGTTTCTGGATTTCAGTTCAGACAACTGCAGACACGCCTCTTCCAGTCCTGCATAACTCACAGCAAACACATGCCACTCTGCTCCAATAAGCTTACAGTCTTTGTAACATACCCCCCTCATGATGTCACCTATCTTCTACTCTGTTACTCCCCTAATCCTACTCTTACACTCTAGGGACATGGTTCACATGGCAGGGAAAATTGGGATTCACTATCCGTATACTAATTTGCATAGGATTGCCTACTAATGCTTGGTTACATCTCTCAGACTGAGCTTCCCCCCTTAGCAACCTCTGCTCAGTAGCCATGTTGTCTTCAGCCTGCCATTCACCTGCATGACAGATGAATACATTTAATAAAATGCCTATTTTTAGGGGGGGGTCTGGTTTTTAGAGCGCAGCACATTTGCGCGGCGCTGTGCTACACTTAAACATCGAAGATCGGGGAAAAAAATTTGTTTTTTATTATTTTGCAACACATAATAATGCCAATGGCCTTATATTTGGCCATTGGCATGCTTCCTTAACTGGATGCATCCTTTATTTGGAGCTGTCATAGCTCCGTTTTGCTATTTGCAGAACTGTACTCAGTTACCAACTGAGTACATTTCTGCAAATAACACTACTCTTACTCGGACAGGTTAGTGTTTCCTGGATCACAAATTTACCTCATTTGCATAGCTTTCAGCAGCAGATGAGGTAATTTGCATATCCTAACACTGTCCATGCAAGAGTCGTTTTAAGTGCTCTCATGCACGCCCCTGCCGGCTGTTCCTGGATCGCTCAGCAGATATGTTGGCTGTCTGGAGTCTTACTCTACTGTTAGACTCCGTGCAAGCCTTCATGAATCCGGCCCACGGTCTCTCAGTTTATAGGTTTCATAGGTACTTACTGTGTTATTGATTTGCGTTACTTTGTATCATTCATAAGATAGATGATTATACAAAACCTGTTATTCTATTAACTTTCTAAGTATATAAGAGCAATATTTAAAATCTGTCCCAGATTTTGGGTCTTTGACCCCCATTGTTTTTGGCTTTGTCTGAAACTCTTCTGCTAAGAGGTTGATATGCCATCAAACATGCATTGCATGAAGACAATGCAAAATAATAATAAAGATGCCATCTTAACATTGGATCCATCTGGATAGGTGTTTATAAATGCTTTGTGGAACGAATGTGATTAAGTAGCACTAGTTACATGGTGATAATTATATGTGGCTCTTTGTGAAATCAGTACAAACATAATCCCCGGGATTCACAAAGGTCGATTTTCCATGCAGGAACAGTGTAGGAGCTCCTGCACAGAAAATAGTCACCGAGCGATCCAGGAAAGTGCCGTTTTCACATGCATGAGTGGCCCTATACTGTTTTAGCATGGAAAACAGGCAAATATGCAAATCACCTCATTTACTGGTGAAAAACATTTCTTGATACACTGGAAAACATTAGGGTACAACCCAACACCCTAATAATGGGCGATTTCAACTACCCCACCATTAACTGGGAAAACTACTCATGTACCAACTCTTTAGCTCAACATTTTCTGGAATTCATAAATTCCAACGCCTTGGATCAACTTATCCACACCCCCATTAGAGGCAGCAATATCCTAGACCTGGTCATTACCAACATGGGCGACCAGTGTTCCACACCAGAGGTCAATTCCTCATTGGTCAGATCCGACCACAAGCTAATCAGCCTAGACATCCACATCCCACCCCCATTAGGGAAACCACCGTAAAAAAATTTCTCCAAAGCCAACTTCATGCTTCTTAAGACAGAAGTGGCAAACTTAACGACACCCATGCAGACGGACAATAGAGGTACGACTGCTGAATCCTACACAAATGCACTTTATAAGCACTTACATGAGTGCATGGATCATGCTATCCCTAACAGAACCAAGATGCTATCCTCCAAAAAAAAAGGAAGCCAATCTGGTGGTCCTCTGCCATAAACAAACTCAACAACAGAAGAAAGAAACTGTTGCAAAAAAGAGTAAAATCCCATGACTGGAAGAACTCCCTGGTCAGCCTCAGTAAGAAGCTGAGATCCCTCATAAAATCTTCCATAGCTAGTTATGAAAACAAAATCACCACTGATTCTAAAGACAACCACAAAGCATTCTATAGCTATAAGAATCTCAAAGGCAACACTCAGATCTGCTCTGAGTTACAGCACAATGGCTCTAAATATACAGAACCAACTGATATTGCCAACATCCTGGCAGATAGGTTCAGTGCTAACTTTTCCCCACCCCCTAAAGGGCCCATTTCTATTCCAGAAGAATGCAAAGTTCCTGTAATCATGGCTGCACAGGTAAAAAACACACTCTCCAAAGCCAAGAACACAGCATCCATGGGACCTGACAACATCCCAGGCTGCATTCTACATGAACTACAGAATGAACTGGCACCCCACCTAAGCACCATGTTCAATCATAGCCTCACCTCAGGCTTTGTGCCCACTGAATGGTGCACAGCGATGGTTATCCCACTCCACAAAGGGGGAGCCACCACGGACCCTGGGAACTACCGCCACTTTAGCCTAATGCGCCTGGTCTGCAAGGCCATGGAACGTATCATCATGGAACTTATAAACAAAGTCATTGGTAATCTCCAAACTCTGGACCTCACCCAGTTTGGGTTTGTATAAGGCAGATCATGTCTCCTAAACCTGGTTGACTTCTTTGAAGCAGTCACCAAAGTCGTAGACAAGGGTAAGGTGGTTCACACAGCCTATCTAGATCTTGCCAAGGCTTCTGACACCATCCCCCACTCTAGAATTATAGATAAACTCACTAAACTAGGTATAAATCCCTATGTCACAAGATGGGTTGCCAACTGGCTCACTGACAGAACCCACACTGTGAAAGTAGCAGACTCCAAATCTGACTTCAGACCAGTGACAAGTGGAGTACCACAGGGTTTAGTCCTGGGTCCTCTCCTGTTTGGTATCTACTGTTCTGAAGTACAGGCTAACACAGAAGGTCTTTGGCTAATGAAGTTCACAGATGACTACAAACTAGGAGCCATAACTGAAACTCCTAACAATGTGGACATCCTACAAAAGGGCCTCACTGAGACAGATGCCTGGTGTCAAAGCCATGGCCTCAAGCTCAATGCCAAAAAGTGTATTGTCATCCCCTTTGGTAAAAACTCTGTACCCATGAGCTACCACACAGGTGGTAGTCTACTTAACACCGAAAGTGTGATAAGAGACATTGGGACACAAGTGGACAGTAGTCTCTCCTTTGATAATCACATCACCACAGTAGTCATGAAATCCTTCTACATGGCACACCTCATCACAAAAGGTTTCTCATCCAGGAAAAAAGAGGTCATTGTTCCCCTCTACTCGTCACTCATTAGACCCATTATAGAGTACAGTGCCCCTTTTGGTATGTACCTCACAAGACATCTACAACAACTGGAAAGGCCGCAGAAATACCTCATAAAGAGGATTACCAGCCTCAAACAGATGCCCTACACAGACTGTCTCAAAAAGCTCCAGCTTTACTCCGTTACATATTACCTACTCGGAGGTGATCTCTGCCTAACATACAAAGCTATGTCAAACACAGAGCTGTTGGACATGCTCCACTTAAAGAAATCCCGATCCCTCTGAACTACATGCTCTAGGGACCTAAATCTTGTCACCACAATAAACAGAACATGCTGGAGGGATAGATTCCTGTCCCAGAGACTTCCCATACTCTGGAACAAACTACCTATCTATATCAAACAAAGCTCCTCATTAGCACTCTTCAAGAAAAATCTTGATGACTGGATGGGAAATAGGAAATTCACCCCGGGGATCATCTCTGTGGCTCTGCTTGACAGGGGTACAGGAAAATAATTTTCTTGGGTGTAAAACACAATGACATTCTGAACGACTGGAAACCAATAGTCTTGGAATAATAAAAAGTTTTAATACCACAAATAGTGGAACCATAAAAAACGTAGCAGCAATCCACAACAATTAATGCACAAACATGTCTCCAATAAAATGTAGCAATGGTACACAGGTAAAAAATCCACAGTCAAGCACTTTCATCCTTCCTGGACTTCTTCAGAACTGTGTTTGTGCTTAAAACCACCATTTTTAAAAAAAAAATCCTGACCAATCACATTCAGACTTAAATCAATTATTCTAATAATTTTTCATGTGCTAATAAAATTTTAAAGATCTAAAGTATATTTTATAATTTCTCCACCCTGTGTTTTAATTCAGGCTTCAGAGAAATAAAATCATTTAATCCTGGTGCTACATTAGAATTGTAAAACATCTGCCACTTCATTTCAGCCCTTTCCAACTAATTCTTCCAGTTACCACCCCTAATATCCTTAGCCACTACTTTTAAAATACCAAATGAAAATGTGTGGTTGGGGTTAGCTTTAATATGTCGGTATAATGCATTATTTTCATCTTGCCTTTTGACATCGTAGAGGTGCTTGTAAATCCTCTTTTTCAGCATCCTCTCAGTTTTCCCTATGTATAAATCTGAACAATCCTGACATATAACAATATAAACTACCTCTCTTGTATTGCAGTTACCAGCTATTAACTTAATTTCAAACCCTGCTCTTTCCATATAAACTATAGGGGAAACTATTATGTACCTGCAATAATCACACACACCACATCTTGTGGTGCCTTTTGTACTGTCAATTGGTTTCGCAATGGGGTGTTCTAATAAATATTTCATATTGTTATTGGTGCGATATACAAATTTTGGCTCAGGTCCCACTACTTCACATAGTTCTCTGTTACCTTTAAATAGTAACCAATTTCTTTTAATAATGTTTTTGATATTCTCACTGTTCTCACTATATGTAACTACCATTGAATGGGAAAAATCATTTTTAAATTGAATGGACGATGCTCCACCATCTTGTAATCTGGAACCCAGTAGTGGCCACTATTTGTGGTATTAAAACTTTTTATTATTCCAAGACTATTGGTTTCCAGTCGTTCAAAGTGTCATTGTGTTTTACTGGCTGTGTTACATTCTGTACCGGATTGTTCTTTACCTTTTTGACTAGGCTTGTATAGGCCGTAGGGCGATAGCCTAGAACCTACCAATGAACCTATGAACCTATGAGGTGATATTGCGATCCAGCAAGATGCCAGGTCTCCATGCTACAACAGTGTCAGTGCAGAAATGTATTCAGAAAATAACTGAGTACATTTCTGCATCTGACAAAACGGAGGCATGACAGCTTGTGTAAAAGCATGTATTATGTGTAATAAACATGCCAATGACCAAATATAAGGCCATTAGCATTAAAAACTGTTTTGTTTTTTTTTTAAATTAAACTTTTTTTTTTTTTTTTGGCTGATCTCAGCCGTTTAAGCTTAGGGCAGCGGCGCACAAATGGGATTGTGCTGAAAATAAAAAAAAAATGAGAAAAGTCAATTTTAAGTTAAATCTGCATTTTGCCATTATAGTCAATGGCATCCAGAATGTAAACAACATCAGGGAGCACTGGTTGTCAAGGGGAAAGGGTCTGTTTAAGTGCAGTAGCTAATGACCTATACACTGGGGTATGCAAATGAGGGGAGTTATACTGAATAACAGATTTCTTCTAAGTGTCAGCTTGTACCTAACCGTGTATGTGCAGCAGTACAACAGTGCAAGTCTAAGAGCTGGATGACTTCATAAGAGGGTGTGTCATGCTTGCTGTAAGCTAATTGGAGCTCTGTGGCCCATGTCTGCCCTTAGCTAAGCAAAGCTAAGGAAGGGTGTGTGTGTCAGATGTGCCTGAGCACTGTGTATGTAGCCTAAATGGGTGTGCGTGCCACGCACCGGGATATAAACCAAAAGAAAAAAAAATGAGGAAATGGCAGCACTGTTTACATATGAGCACTGGGTATATGCGGCATGCATCGGGGTTTAAATAGGGAGGAACTGGGAAGGGGAAATAGCAATAGGAAGGCAATCAAGGAGAACTAGCATAGCTGGCAGGTGGAATGTATCAGAATCAGCCAAATACACATGCAGCAGCCCAGCACACTAATATAAACTATGCAAACACCCTACAGACTGTTTTTTTCCACAAACTCTACACCACCAGTGTATACAGATGGGGGATTTTTAACTGGCAAAGCTAACTAAAAATGTTAGAGGCTGCTGCTGCTTTATTCCATCAATATGTGCTAGAGACTGAGGGTGGTGAGGAGGAGAATGCTGACAACCGACCCACAGTGAGGAGGAGGAAAAGAGTGTACAGACCCAGGGTAACCTACCAGGGCCCACATGAGCTGGAGATAGTAGAGTGCTATAGGGTGGACAGGGACATTCTACAGCAAATCGTTCAGCTGTGCAGGCCCTGCCTCACACACAGAACTAATAGAGGGGAACCCATCACAATGGATACCAAGGTATGTCTAGGCTTAAGAATACTAGCCACAGGTACCTTCCAAAGACCAACTGGGGATATCATAGGGGTCTCACAGGCATCAACATCCAGGGTACTCCACCAGTTCCTGGATGCCATGAATCAACATGCCAATGAGCACATATATTTCCCCACCACCCCTGAGTCACTGACCACACATATGCATCTCTTCCACCATATAGCAGAATACCCTGAGATAGTTGGTGCTATAGACTGCACGCACATCCACATCAAAGCACCACCCGGTGAGCGGGGCAGGGTCTACATAAACCGCAAGGACTTCCCCTCCATCAACTGCCAGGTTGTGTGTGATGCCCAAGGCATTATCATGAATGTGTGTGCTGGCAGCCCTGGAAGTTATCATGACTCCCACATCTGGCAATGCTCACAGCTGTATAAGGCATTTGCCAGGGGGGGACATCCCATATGGCCATCTAGTGGGGGATGCTGGCTATGCACTGGAGCCGTGGCTGATGACACCCATCAGAAATGCACACACACCTGAATAAGAACACCACAATGAGGCACACGCACAAACCAGGATCATTGTAGATCATGTGTTTGGGATGCTCAAGTCATGGTTCCACTGCCTTGACATATCCGGTGGAGTCTTGCAGTACTCTCCAGCTACATGTACACAAATGTTCATAGTATGTGCCATGCCACACAATATGATCCTGCAGAAACAGCTGCAGCAGGAACAGCATGGGGCAGGGCCACAACCCCCCTACCATTGCCAAGGCCAGCATAGGCACAGAGGGACTTGTAGAAGGAACATCCTGAGCCTGCCCCTGTAGGCAGAAGGAGGCATGCACAGTATGCCCAGGCCTTGGCAAAGAGGCAACGCATAGCACACACACTGACACTGCAGGGACCCAGGGACTGATACCTCTCTCTGACTTGCACATACAGTAAAAGGGATGCCAAACATGACACTAACGAGCTTTACCATGTATAGGGAGTGTACTATGTGCATCCAACATAGTCAGCCCTCCACCACTGTCCTCAATACTGGCCCAGCAACAAGGTAAGTCACTCTTCCTATCAATTACTGAATGGAGTAGTATGTTCTCATACTTGTGTGTATGATATGGATGCAAGCATACCAGGGAATTGGGTGGCTGAATGGGATAGTACCAGCCAGCTATATGAGACAGCAGGAAATTCATAACAAATACTAGTGTCAACATACTAGGCAGCACTACACAAGGTGACAACCCCCAATGCAGTACATGTGATGGCCCAAAGAACTGTGGGCGTCAATAGGTCACACACATGGATGTCAATGAGGGTCACATATCTGCCACCAGCCTCACCTGGCAGGACAGGTGTAGATGACCATGAAGAAAGGCTGGGCTAAGGCCCCCAAATGATGGCAATGGTGAACAGCCCCCCCACCACCACCACCACCAGACCTACACAGACATACTACAACAGGTCTGGCAGTTGCATTCTAGTTCTGAAGGGTAAAAAGTCTGAAACTGAAATATATACCATTAAGATCTAACATGTATACTCTACTGATATGCCTCCTGTCTGCATGAGAGGTCACAATATAATATGAAATGGAAACCAACAGAGTAACTGAAATACCAGTACAGTCATTTCAAATGTTAAAGTCTGGAGGTGGGCACCCCCCCACAATCTCATGTAGAAATGCAGTAACAGATGGCCTGCAGCACTCTCAAATGGCCTACAGTCCTCTGGAAAAGGCCCGTGCCTCACCCATAGTGCCAATGTACGGAATGTCAGGGGGTCCCAACTAAAAACCTAACACAGTAAACAGAAAACAAATGCAAGACCATGTTGACAAATGCCAGTAGCATGCCTCCCCATGTCCTACTGCAAGGACTGTGGATCAGGCCATAAATACTACTGGGATAAAGGCCCAACTATAGGGATACCTCTGAGATATTGCCTACATGATGTTAGGTTGAGGAGAGAATAACAGAGGGGGTGTAGAAGCACAGATGTCATGGAGTGTGTGAAGTCTGAAACTCTAATGTCCACCCATACTACTCCCGACTGCAAACCCATGAATGAATAGCCACAAAACTGATTGTAAACTACAATGTGAAGGTAAACTGACCAGATATATGAGACCTGCCTCTGGATAACCTGTGTGTATTTGTACAGCTGAGAGGTATGCCCCCAGCAGGATATGGCCATTCAGTGAAGTTGAGAAAAGGAGGAGAACCCCGGCCAGCATACTAACAAGGTGCTGGACCACTTACACAGAACCAGCAGTCTATTGTCTGTAGCTACCCCTCCACAATGGCAGGTGTGTGGCAGAATGTGTAGTCTATATGCCTCAGAATATTGGTCTCAGCTTCATTCATCTTGTATTTCCCAGTAAATAACTGTGAGCAAAGAATGATAACTGTCAGTAGTTGATGACATGTCACATCACAGAGTAAAACAGTACATATGTCAGAAAATCTATGGTACAACCAAACATGTCACACAAGCAGCACAGACAGCAATAGTTACAGTATCCCCGGTATGTTACACCCATTGTGTCTCCATATTGGCAACCTATCTACAGATATCCTGCAGAAACAGTTTGCCAGGTGTAGATGTAGCACACAAACCCCTGAACTGGAGTCCAACCCTCCCTGGAATGGATGCACACACTCAATATAGAAGGTCATACTGGGCATGCTCCTACACTTAGAGAAATGAAGCCCATGTCTCGCAACACAGTGGACTACAGATATTGGTTATTTGCAGCTGTGTGTGCACACACACCATATTGTACACCATTGATACTTCACACACACAAATTGGATAGGAATACACACACACATATCTAAGGCCAACATAATATAATATGTCAAACATACACACAAACAGACGTGGGGATGAGAAAGACAGACAGTGACAGAGAGAATCCCATTATGTGGCCCGTCCCACCCACTACACATCCCATTGGCCTATATCACATTATGTGCTGATGTCATTCACTGTAGAAATACATTTGGTTAGCCCTCAGCCCTATAGTATCAGTGGTGCTTGTGCTGTGTAACACTACAGTACAAATAGATATGAATGTAGCAGTTGTAATCTCAGTCCTGTTAAATGTAAAGTTGTGTGTGTGTGTGTGTGTGTGTGTGTGTGTGTGTGTGTGTGTGTGTGTGTGTGTGTGTGTGCATGTGTGTGTTTCTAGATGAATGTGGTTGAGGCCATTCACACTCACTAAACCTCCCTACCCTACTCCCTACCTCCCTACCCCTCTTTCAGCACTGCTGCTGATGTCACTCACCTTCAAAGATACCTTTGGACAGCCCTCCAACATATAAGCTCTGTGGTGCTTGCAATAACTACGTAATACTATAGTGTAGCAAACTAGTTAGGTAGGAGTTCTGATTATGGCAACTGTGTAAATGTGAGTGTTTGTGTGAGAGAGTGTGTATATCCTTGTAGAGACCTGATTTTGTGATCATTCACACTTACATTTCCCTTACCCCTCCTTTAGCACCACTGCTGATGTCCCTCACCTTCAAAGATACCTTTGCACAGCCCTCCAACATATAAGCTCCATGGTGCTTGCGATAACTGTGTAATACTATAGTGTAGCAAACTAGTTAGGTAGGAGTTTCAATCCTGATCCTGGCAACTGTGTAAATGTGCATGTTTGTGTGAGAGAGTGTGTGTATCCTTGTAGAGACCTGATTTTATGGTCATTCACACTTACAACACTTCTGTTACCCCTCCTTTAGCACTGCTGCTGATGTCATTCACCTTCAAAGATACCTTTGCACAGTTCTTCAACATGTAAGCTTCATGGTGCGTGCAATAAATGCGGAACAATGTAGTAGCAATAATTACATAGGCAGGGGTTTGACTCTCATTCCTGGCAAGTGTTTGTGTGTGTACATATGTATGTCTGTACCTTAAAGATTTTGCCCCCATTTACTCCCAGTACACATCTCAGTGCCTAACGTTAGCAGTCCTGCAGATATCATCCACCTTAGAAGTACCTGTTGGCAACACTAGACCATGTAAGGTCAGCGATGCATGTGGTAAATGCGTAACATAATGGTCCAAAAATATAGTTATATAGAGGTTTGAATCTCACCCCTGGCCAATGTAAATGTGTGTGTAGGGCAAAATATTTTGTTGAATCTCTCACCCACTACATCACCCAATGCCAGTATTTGCAAGGGCTGATGATGTTCCTCACCTTAGAAGTACCTTGAGACAACATCCCTCCTATAAGCTCTGTGGTGCATGCAATAAATGTGTAACACTGTAGTAGCAATACATAGCTAGGTAGGGGTTAGAAACTCAGTACTGGCAAGTGTGGGTATGTGGGTGGATGTGTGTCATCAGTATCCTGTGTGGGGGTTGGTGTGATTGTGTAAGATCCAGTGGGGGGGTTTGCTAAATTATTATGTTGAGGACCTAGTATATGTCACAATGCCCACATTACAAGGCCAACAGTTGTCAAACACCATAGAGGTTGGTGTAGACAATTCACAGCCCTAAATGTCTAGTGCCATGTGCAATGACTACGTGACGGTATAGATTAGTGAACAATATAGGCAACCCTTTTAATACTCAGAGACCACTCTCCACCCACAGATCATACACAAACACACTTGGCTAGGCAACAACCATTATATCGGTAGTTCCCCTGCATATTGCCTCACAGATAGTACCCACAGTGTGATTGCAGTGGACTACATGCCTGTTGACCACAACAGTGCCACTGACATCAGAAAGTACTTTAATGTGTTACATCTCCTGACTGAGTGTGTGTTATTCAGCAAGTAAAAGGACATGGCACCCTATTCCATCCCCTCAGTAGCCCAATCAATGTGTACAATGGCCCTCTTGTCATGTTCCCCACTGGATGCCTGCAACAACTGTAGAGTCTGCAAACGTACCCCACAAAGGGAATACCATGCCTTATACACATGCCCTGTATGGACACACCCCACTAACTTCACTGAATACCCGTATCATACTGTCCATGTAGGTGCAATCACTACTTCAGTTACGTAGCCAGGTCTCACCAAATGAGGTCAAGAATGCTACATCAGAAGATACCAATCTGTCCACACAACATGCCTCAGAGACCTCAAGCACTCTTCCACATTTCAAAGAACATGCATGTGGGACATGTGCACAACCCAGACACTGTCCATGTTATGGAATATAAATCACATACATGGGAAGCAGTGCACATCACTGGCCACCCACAATAGAAATCTGGATGAGTGGATGGGGAATACAATACCCACCCCTGGGGACCACTGCAGTATCTATACTCCTGAGCCACACTGGGGACTATCTTCATGTGACTTGATGCCAAAATATTCCTTTGAGCTAGCCTTGTAGAGACTTCAGGCCCATTCACCTACTACACACCTATGAAGCAATGAACCTATGGATCTCAGTACTGGCAAATATGTGTGTGTGTGTGTGTGTGTGTGTGTGTGTGTGTGTGTGTGTGTGTGTGTGTGTGTGTGTGTGTGTGTGTGTGTGTGTGTGTGTGTGTGTGTGTGTGTGTGTGTGTGTGTGTGTGTCTGCATGTGAGAGAGAATAGTAATCCCAGTGTTTTTGGTTGATGAATATCCCCTGTGGCTGTGGTTATTAGCAATCAGAGGTGTGTCCAAACCAGAACATATACCACTCTCCATTCTAACAACAGATGTAAATCAATGTATACCTATGTACAACCCTCAGCCCTATAATCTGTGAGGCATATGCAATCACTGTGTTACATACCAGGAATTACCATGCACATACTGTATCCTGCCTATGACATGGTGGATGTTTTACCACACTGCCATATCTTGCTGCGGGTGTAAAGGCTGCCAGCCTAGCCAGATAGAATTTTATAGATAATGCTATCATTTGTAAATATTAATGTAAGGCACGGGCTTGTTGTCTTAAATGGAAAAAACTGCTGTTAGATGTGGAACTGCAAAAAATCTAACAACAGTGCACTCTGCTAGCAGAAAGCTGACCATGTAAAGCATGTTGTGACCCTTTGATCTAAAGTCAGCTCTGGCCGGTCTAGGTGAAGACATTCTTTCTATTGTTTAACCAAGAGTTAAAGTGCTAGATTTAAACATGCAAATGCATTTTTATTGTTCTGCTTCCTGACCAGCTGCAAGATAACACAAGGAGATGTTAAGAATGTAAATGTAGTTTCTGCTAGCCTGGGAACTCAGGGAGGTGTGAAGAATGATGTAATGGGAACCAGGAATTTGATTTAAAAAACAGTGACAATCAGAGATTATTAAGCATTTTTGTCTTGACCATCCAACTCATCAGCACTCTGCCTGTGTTCTGTATGCAAGTTATCTTAGACTTGTGTTTTCTCTTAGAAATAGCTAGAAACTAGAAATATTAGACTAAATGTTTGTCTGTGATGTCAGAGCTGTACTGCTGAATTGTTTTAAGTATTTCTATGTGATCTCTGAACTCTTGAATAGCACTGTGTAGTAGAAAGTATTGTCTTGTGTTTTTATTATTTATTATTAAATATTTTTAAACCTTTCAACTGTGCTTGTTTTGTGTATAGATAATTTAAGCTCTGAAGAGTACTTGTATGTCTTTGGTAAAATTGTACAAAGCCACTCTAATAGCTTTAGCCCTGGGCTATACTACCAATTGGATAATAATACTGCACAGTAATAATTAGACACCCTTTTAAGGGCCTTTGAATAGCTGATAAATATTAGCTGGGTGGTGGCAGTGATTTCTACCATATAGTCTGGGTAAAAGGGGCACAGCTGGAGAACCTGTGTCAGCCTTCCCCAGAAGTGTCTGTGTGGTTGAATAAACTCTTATCTCAAAGTGTGTGTGTGTGTGTGTGTCAGCTGCTTGGGCAGGGACATGAAGCATTGGTTGGGCAGAGAGGGTGCTGGAGATTTTAGCTTGCCCAGCTGGCTGAGATCTGGACCCTATAGCTGTGCCAGTGGGGAGTCTTATTGGGGACCTGGAGAGGAAATTAGCAAATAGCCCTGGACTGACTGTGATCTCTGTGTGCTCTTAAGGGAAATTGCACTTTACTGTGTGTATTTGTTATCATTTCCTCCTATATGAGATGCCCCTCACTGGTGTTAGTGGTGAGGATTTAGGCTCCTTTATTGCTGGGCCAGGGCATGGGCATCACAGCAGGGACACATCCTGGTGACACACAGATGCCTAGAATGGAAATGGGATACATCATGTCTTCACTGCACCCATGGACATTCACTCAGCACTTCACTTGTGGGGGAGAGAGAGGGATAAAGCTGGCACTGAATGTGTTGCCAAGACTGTGGCCAGCATCTGTTGTCTCAGGATAGCTTTGTGCAGTAATTCGCAACACTTGTGTTTAATGCTGTGGAGGTTGTTGATGTAACTATCAAAGGCTGTTGTGACTGTCGTCAGTGTCTGCTGCATCTCTGCTGCCATAGATGCCTGTCGGGGATTCCATGAGGGATCCAAAATTGTGTTTGAGACTAATAAGGGAGTTCAACAGTCATGGGACACCACCTTTCCCCTGCAACAGTGTCCTCCTTCTGATGTATACATTAGTAATGGCAGGGGACCATCACATTGTCTCCCAGTGTTTGGAGGACAGTGTCTGGGTTCTGTTGGCTCTGGCTAGTACCGTGCATTCATGTACCTGTTTGTACAGTGCCTACATGTATGATTCCACAATCATGCAGCTACTTCCCATTGCCATCGGTGCAGTGAAGACATCCACCCTTATTTTCATTGCTGCAAAGTCTTTGGAGAAGTTTTGCCAGGTGGTTATCTTTGTGGGGGGTGTGGCTGACATGTTGAGTTACATGTTGATTACAGCCTGTGTGAATCTCACCATGCAGGGACTGACATCTGTGGATGAGCAACAGTCACATATTTAAATGGTCAACACAGGTCAAGGTTTTTGCATCCTGTACCAGGGGTCAGTATGCGCTGGTCTAGGGCAATGGAAATGATGAATCCCAGAAGTGTTGGGCCACTGTACTGGTGCTTAGCTACATTCCCCAGGTGATGGAGGGATAGTTGAAGATTCATAATATGTCAGTGTTGCATTGGACCATCGTAGATGGCAGGGTGTTAAGGAATATGCATTGACAGTCTAGGGACATAGATGTGGACACATAGAAGGCTATGGTCTGGATTTCACTATTACCACAAGGCAGTTGTACTGGAAGTATCTCCAATGCATTATGATGTGATACTAGTCTGGAGGTGTTCCTATCCATAATGGATATAGAGACAACATCACTTGTAGAGGTGTGGTGTGGTCCATGTTTGGGGGCTGACAGCAGTGGAATGCGTCATAGCCTGATACTGAAGGTCTTCTGTCTGCCACTGTGAACCACCTCTGCATTACAGCAGACATGTGTCCTCCACTCCAACGACTGCTATGAGTGACTGCATTCTGACAGTTTGATGTCCAGTGTTGAGCAGCATGACCCTCAGATTGCATACATGTGTAGCTGTTATGGTGGTAATAACATTAGGAACACTGCCTAATAAGGCACCATAGGGGTGGCAAGACACTTAGCCAGTACCTGGCAACCCAGAGGTGACAGCTGTAGGACATCCATGGTAAGTCATTGGGTTCTGTCAATCATGTCATCCCAAGAAAAGAGGTTCTGGATCCCCTAAGAATGGCACATAACACGTAAGCCAAAGTTGTAGTCAATCATCTGTTGATAGTACCGCAGCATCATTCTGGTTGACAGCGGTACACTGCCCAGGGCTACTGTCACACCTGCCTGGACTGCATAATCAGAGAGTTCTACCATGTTTCCTGTCATGTAGTCCAGGGAGGTGTGTCCCAAGTCATTCACACCCACATGGATATGGAGTGATACTTGTAGTTGTTGTGGAGTGACATGACTGGTTGTGTCATGTGTTAGATGCTGGCATGTGATAGATATTTGGCTGTTACCTGCTCCATATTCAACTTAGTGAGTGGGATGTGTGTGCCTCAGTATTGAGTTACTCATGATCACTGTATTGTGCAGGGTGGTTAGACTTAGGAGCTAAGGTTGGGGGCACACTTTGTATGTTAAATATGTGTCCCTTGGCAAGTGCCATGTTGCAGTGTCTGAGTGGGTGTCTGCCTTGCTGGTCTGTGCTGTTTGGGTAAATGTCCATTGAGTGCCTCTGGGAAGGTGGGTGTGTAGCTTTTCATGTATGTCATGGCTGTCAAAGTGGGTGTCATGGTGAACTACGTGTTCCACATGGTTTGGTGCAGGTGTTGATCTTATCCTCTTGACCTGCTAGCCCAGTCTTTGCTGGAGAGTGCATATGTCCACATTAGGTGATATATGGGTAACCCTCACAGGTCTGAGTGTTTGGAGTTTAGAGCGGAGGGTTGTCTGTGTACATGAGTCAGTTGCAACAGTGCCCCAGAATGGACAAGTGCACCAGGTTAATGAGTGAAAGCACAGATAACTGCCCTTCAAACATGTCAGGAGGGGTGGACATAACTAGTAAGTACTGGGGCGACATCTGTGATGAATGAGTACTGCTGATGTCTCACAGGTGTGCCACACTTCTTGATACAATAATAACCTGGTGAAGTGCCAAGCATAATGCTAGTTGAAGTACATGACAGAAAAACTAGCATGATGTAGGGGTGGAACAGAAGGCAGACTGTTTGCCACCTGTAATACTTTACCACAGCTAAGCAGTTATCAGAAACTTTGGCCATGTGAAAATTCATTAAGCTCTGTAGTGCATGCAATAACTGTGTAACACTATAGTAGACATATTTAGATAGGCAGAAGTTCTAATCCCAATACTGGAAAGTGTGTATGTATGTATGTGTGTGTGTGTGTGTGTGTGTGTGTGTGTGTGTGTGTGTGTGTGTGTGAACCATGTACTGTCTGGCTCATACCATTTTTGACCTGTGTACTACCCTTTACACTTCCCTTCACTCCAGTTTAGTAGACATATTGATGTCATCCTCCTTAGAAGTACCTTTGGAAGAGGTGGAAATGTATAAGCTCTGTGGCATGTCTCATAACTGCGTAGAACTATATTAGGAATACCTAGATAGGCAAGAGCTCTAATCCTAATGTTGGCAACTGTTTGTGTGTGTGTGAGGATCATCTTTTGTGTGGCGTATACCATTTTGATATGTATACCATACACGGCTGGTGACCACTTCCAGCTGCCATTACTGTGTGGTAACAGCATCTGCCTCACATGCAGCAGGTTAAACCATGGTACAGTCCTCTGTACAGATGTGTCTGGAATATCCATATGTTTGAAACCTATACATTGTTGGAAGTGGTCTGTGTGCCTTAACAATGCCCATGTATGTGATATTATAGCCAAATAGGCCACAGTGAGTGCACTGACACACATGGCAGCATGTTGTATCATACCTGACTGAAACATCATGCTGTTAGGATGTCTGTCACCCTCACAGGTGGCCAGCCTTGTAGGTGCAATACAAGAGTCCAGATGCTTGGTTTTACAAGTGAACTGTACCTGTTATGGATCACATTAAATGCTGGAAGAAGTGTGGACTGTCATACTGTAGTCCTAATTAGTATGTAACAGGAACACCTTGCATCTTAAGAGGGGGGGTGTACACAATTTATATCCACTGTATACAAGTAATGTGTCATGCATGACCCTACCTTAGACCATTTGTCGAGCACAATTTGCTGGGCTCTGTCCAGATGTCTTGGTACTGACAAGTTATGAGGTATGCTACAGGAATGTTGAATTCATGTCAGATAGGCCCCAGTGGTGACCACTGTGATGCAATACAGTTAATCCCAGCACAAGTGAACATGCATAACAAGCAATATAGCTATTACATAAAGCAATACAGCTATTACTGATGGTTGTGTGCATGGTAAATTGCATGCTCTTCACATGCCTGGGGTATTGCCAGGCAACAACAGAACAATGTCATACTCACCAGCTTCAGGCTGCTGTCCCTTATGCAGACCAGAGGGTCCTAGGTAGTTGTGAGAGGGAGTTATTGTCAGCAGAGGCAGCATGTCTGTACATCTACAGTACTAACCACAATAATACACAATGTCCTGTCGTCACCACAGATGTGCACCTCTGTACATTAGAAAACCCCATACACAACTGCAATTGGACCTGACACATGCATGTAGATACAATACAGATACATATATGTCTGATACATTAGTGTACTAATCCCCACTGGGCTCTTACCTGCACGCTCCTCATCCAGTGTGTGTGTGTGTGTGTGTGTGTGTGTGTGTGTGTGTGTGTGTGTGTGTGTGTGTGTGTGTGTGTGTAACCCACCTCCACAATTCTTCCCTCAGCGTCATGGCTTGTGCATTCGGCATGTGGCCCAAGTGTGGTGAGGAGCTGCTTGGTGGGGTCAGTGGGGGCTGCATGGCTGTGCCCCCACCTGTGGCTAGTCAGTCCCTCACTGCAGCAGCCCATTGACAGGCATGGCATTTGAGGTTGGTGGCCCGATGCTGCACATGCTCATAAGTTCTGCTGTGCAGGCTGGCATCATTTACCTTGTGGATCACACTGTTCCACAGGGCAGTCCTCTCCTGCACATCTTCTGCTCTCCATCCAAATGACAGGGCATAATGTCCAATCACATATTTGGTGATGATGTCTGTTCTCCCAACAGAGAATGCTGGTAGGTGAGCACTCTGCATGTTACCTGGAGGACATAAACAGGAAAAAGGTCACAGGACCTCATATGGTTGACAAAATGCACATCAACAGTGGACACTACTTGCAAATAATCCACACTACACCGAAACCCTCCAAGCTATCATGGCTATAGCAGCTTGATTACACACTTGTCCCTGAGCTATCTTATTCCCCTCAATGTTGGACACTTGATTGCATAATCCTCTAACCTCCATTCATTTCTGTGTAGAGGGTTGACAGTGGGCATCTTCTATGTGGATGGTGTGTGGATGGTGGCAGGTCTGTGTTTGACTGTGGTGTGTGATGGAGCTCTGAACACATGCCTGAGGTCATGTAGGAGGCAAACACTGATATTATTATGCCCCATGGAGATATGCTGTTGTTACCATCAGTAGGCAATATGTACATGCTTATCATTGCTGAGGGGAGGAGTGTGGTTGATGTGCATATCTCCCTGTACAACTGGGGTTGACAGGGTGGCAGTGCTCCCACCTAACCTGTGTGATGCAGGTTGCCTATATACACAGTATGTGTGTATGAGGTGTTCTTTACCCCCCAGTACAAGGTGAATTGTGTTGTTTCATCTGAGACTTACAAAATATGTGGAAACATGGTTGCAATTGTCCTTGGTGGTGTGGATATGTCCGATTCATAGTCATAGGCAGCCTTACAGGAAGACACCTGTGAACTTACATGTTTGCTCAGATATAGGTGGACTTGCTTCAAAGTTGTTACCTGCACCTATATGTCCCTGTACAGCCAATGGAGGCTGGATATACAGGTCAGGTACTGCTGTGTCCATATAGCTACAGTGGATATGAAGGGTACACACCTCTGATACACTGCCTGGTATTTGTGCAATTGGAACATGACACCACAATAACTCATTTCATGACAATTCCCACCTGTAGTGTGACCTATGGCCTGTACAATTCAATTGAAAACATAACAATCGAGTCTGTGAAAACATATGGAAATAATACTCGATACAATAAGCCAGTTGAATGAGTGTGCACACCCTTAAACTGATATATTGTGCATGCACCTCTTCAGATGGTTACAGCATTCAGCCATCTTGAAAAAATTGTAAACTCCAAATACCAAAATAAAGTGACAGGAGAAATAAAATATGAGTCAAAGTTGCAAACAAAAACCTCAGTCACTCACAGCTGCAGGCAATAAATGTCTCCTGATTTTAAACACAAATCCAATGTAGAGTCAAATCCAGTAAAAACTCACAGCTGCAGGCAATAAAAGTCTCCAGATTTTAAACACAAATCCAGTGTAGAGTGAAATCCAGTAGAAAATAATGATCCAAAGGTGAAGTAATATCAAAGATTTAATAAAAAGTGAGCGCTTTTGCAGTACACCTGACCGCTTCATCAGACTTTAAAAGTGCATACAATACAGCAAGCTGTTTAAATACTATGGTTAATGAATCACAACTTTAAGCAGCATATTCATTAAGAATTAAAAGTGTATACACACACAAAAAACACAATAATAAACATTCTAAAACAGGGTTAAATTAAAATTCTTTTCAGTGTTTAAGTGCACACGCTTTTAGGAAAGGTTTAAGGGAAACTTTACTATTTAAACCAGGTATAATAAACCCACCAAACGAGCAAAAACAGATCAAAAACAAAACTAGCAGCACACCAGCAGGTCTTTCCAATAGTTTACTGACACAAAACTTACAGTTGACTTAAAGCGCATTTCGTTTGCACTGAAGCAAACTTCATCAGAAGTCAAAACCAATTGAAGACAGCACAATTTAAAATACAGGTGTGATAATGTATTTGTTACACCACCTGTGTTAAAACCATTAAACTTAAAGTTGTAAGCAACTAAAAGCTATAATTTAGCTTTGTTTATAAAAAGGGACAACGATGATGAACAAACAAATCACAATTAACCCAAACATATCTCTTATACACTCGACCATATAAAACAATATTTTTTCTTAATATAAAAGTTTAAAATTGCAAACAATGATACCACTGGACTTTTTGTGTTGAGTCCTTATTTATCTTGTGCTACCATAAAAAAAAAACGCTACATTTGCTATATGTTTTAAGTACTGGATTCACTGATACCCTCATCATTTGTGATATAAATTCTACTGCATAACCAACTTATGTTTTTAACGACCCAAGTTTTTATTTTTCAAAACACAAGCGATGGAGCACATATCATTTAACCCAGGGACCCTATAAGCGTCTAGCCTTATCTGCCATGACAATTCCAATTCTTCTAGAATAAATGGTATTGGACCACCTCTTATAGGAGGTACTACCTGGTCTATTGCCATATAAGAAAAAACATGGAATTTCCAGCTGAACATAAGCATACATACATGTGTTCAGGGGATACCTGGTATACATGTCTGTTGTATGTTAGTATGGCACACTGTAGTTACAGTCTTGCCTCTCAATCATACACCTCAACCTGTTACAGGCATCTGGACAATGGCACACATAAATGGGTGTCAAAGGGGATATCAGCACTGATACTGTATTAATATAGCTGCACCATACATTAGTACATTGATTGCACAGTAGGGTTTGACATCACTGTGATAATTATGTTACAATGTCAGTGTTCACAGACCTGCCAATGGTTTGGCTAACATAACACATGTATATGTGTATGTGACTACAGATATCAGTCACAAATGTGCTTATTGTCCAGCAGAACACTGTACAGTTGAATGTTATTAATTCAATATATCACATGCAGCTCAACACACATGTCTGCAACAGTACTTTACAATCCACATGCCCTCTATAGGTCTGTTAGCTTTACAAGGCAAACGTGTCATACTCATAATCACAGGTAACATGGATATGGAAAATATGTCATTAACTGGCCTAGCGGTGGCACAGTCACAACTGTTTGACAGACACCTCTTCGGTTGTCATATATGAGTTGTCCTTTCCCAGGGTTAGTCAGGCTCCTAAGCTGTGATCCCACCTCACAACTTCTCAGAACATCACATCTGGACAATGCCTAAAATGATGGGGGGATAAATAGGGACAGACTTTAAATATCCCTGTTATAAACATAGGATGTTCGCAGAATGCTACATTTAGCATTACAGTGAATATTCTTAAGGATATGGAGTCTTAAAGTCAAGTGTTTGTCATTACCTGATTAATTCAATCTTCAGCTATTTGTC